>NW_026927221.1:0-30472 GCF_032062105.1 Saccostrea cuccullata | reverse complement strand
GGGTTGTGTGGGGCAGACCTACCCATGCAGAATACAATAGGGGATGAGTTCATATGGGCTCGGGAGGAGATGGCGGAACTCCTCTGCAAAGATGGCCTCGAGGTAAGGGAGGTAACCACTGACCCGGACAGCTCTGCCGGTCGAGCTACAGATTCCCTCTATAAGGACGGTCTGCTTCAAACTAAACCAGTCCATCGTAATGACACTCGTCACTTGTGTGAGAATATCAGAAAGTCAATTATAAAATATAAAACTCTAAGAGGTCATGCCAAGAAGAACTAGTGCTAATTGTAACGGGGACCGTTACAGATGTTCCCCAAACGCTCCCCAACTCCCTTTTGGTGCCATATTCCCTATAAGCTTCATTAAATAAGACAAACTCTACGCATTTGAGACTTTAACAACGTTTACCCAGAAGTGTACCAATTTCATTCAAATTTTAGCATTGCACGCGTGCACATGTGAATGCATGTGCTTAATGACCATACAATCTTGTCTTTACAATCTATAGATTTTAATATACTAAATATCAAAGTATTTAATCCAAACGTATTAAAAAATACGCTAATTCAAGTGTATTTTTGATTTTACTCATTTCGTGTGCACGCACGTGCTCACATGAGCATGGCGACCATACTTTCTTGGAGAAGTCCATTACATGTATCTATGTTCTAAATCCCACCCCGTTTGGTTGAAAACCAAGGGAGTTATAGCTGTTCAAAGTTTCAGCCAATTACATTGCAGCGCACGTACATGCACGTGTATGCATGTGCATGGTGACCATGTCTTCTTGTAGAAGTCCATTATATCTATCTATGTTCCAAATCCCATCCTGTTTGGTTGAAAACCAAGGGAGTTATAGCTATTTAAAGCATAAGCCAATCAGATTGCAGCGCACGTGCATGCACGCGTTTCCAAATAATTGCTATATATCTTATTGTAGGACATCCTAATGCATGTCTATATTTAAAATTTCAAAGGATTTCGTCAAAAAACAAGAAAGATATTGAGACTTTAGTTTCAGCCAATCAGAGCAAAGCGCACGTGCATGCGCGTGAGATCTTGCTTTTTTGACCATGTCACCTTGTCTATGCTTCTAATATATACTTCTAATATGAGTTTTAAAGCATATCATCAATAATTTAAATAGTTACGTCTGTATCAATTATATTGGACATTTCTCGTGTTGCACGTGCGAGCTCTTGCAAGCACACGTGCATGCACATGCTTTCATGATATTTCTTTTATTACGGGCTGTAGATCTCCCTAATGTATGACTATGTTCAAAATTTCAAATGATTTTATCAAAAACCAAGAAAGATATTGAGACTTTAGTTTCAGCCAATCAGAGCGAAGCGCTCGTGCTTGCACGTGCGATCTTGCTATTTTGACCATGTCATCTTGTGCATACTACTCATATATCCTTACATTATGAGTTTCAAGACATTTCGTCTAAAAATAGAAAAGTTACGGTTATATCCATTATATATTGGTCATTTCAAGTTTTGCACGTGCGCGCTCTTGCAAACACGTGCGCGCAAAATGACCTTGATTCCGCAAATCTACATAACATGCCTACTTACCCTAAAAAGGTTTCCCCTTAATCGGATGTGTACTTTACAAGATCATTCGCGGACAAAATTTTCCCGAGAAGAAAAATAATAATAACTAGATGAGATCTCGTTGCGAGCAACGAGTAGGTCTTCCGTTGAATTTCTAGATAAGATGAGATGTGATTTTGACTGAGATATTTGTTTAAAGAGAATGGCATTGAGTTTTCCCTAGTTAAAGTTTCTCATTTTTATCACGATATTCTGAACATCTTTTGTTTGATAAGTTTTATGAAAATACTCCCCCTTTTCAACATAAAGCATAAAAAATATAGTATTTTGGTCCCTTGTGACCCCTAATTACGTAACATATGATAAAAATATATTATTATATATTGTTGCAAATCGTTAAGATGAATACTTTGGCCTCAGTAATGTATAACAAAATATTGATCATTAGAGAGTTATAGATAAAAGAATATTGGCCCCTCTGAGCCCCTAATTTGAGGGGTCAGCCCCTTTTTCTTGATATTAAATGAAAAGTCTTGTGATTTTGAAGATTTTTTGTTCAACAATTATTCAGAGATTTCTTTTCGTTGTGGAGATATGTTAAGTGGAAATATTTAGGGGCCACTCCTACAAGTCCTTAATGGGGCCGTTTTACAAAAATTCAAAGTATGCATATTGTTTAGAACATTATTCTGACCATCTTTTCTTCAATATTGCTTATCAAAATATTCTCCCTTTTTGAGATATAAAGCGTCAAAGATGTGACATTCTGGCCCCTTGTGACCCCTAATTACGTAATATATTATTAAAATGTCATCATATATTGTTGCAAATCGTTAAGATAAACACTTTTCCTTCAGTAATGTATAACAAAATATTGATCGTTAGAGAGTTATAGATAAAAGACTTTTGGCCCCTCTGAGCCCCTAATTTGAGGGGTCAGCCCTATTTTCTTGATATCAAATGAAAGGTCTTGTGATTTTGAAGATTTTTTGTTCAACACTTATTCAGAGATTTCTTTTCGTTGTGGAGATATGCTCAATGAAAATATTTAGGGGCCACTCCTAAAAGTCCTTAATGGGGTCGTTTTACAAAAATTCAAAGTATGCATATTGTTTAGAACATTATTCTGACCATCTTTTGTTCAATATTACTTATCAAAATATTCCCCCTTTTTGAGATATAAAGCGTCAAAGATGTGATATTCTGGCCCCTTGTGACCCCTTATTACGCAAGATATGCTTAAAAGTTTATAATATATTGTTCCAATTGGTTTAAAATTTAAAAATATCGAAAAATCGAGCAGAAAAAATGATAAATTTTTTTGGTCACACGGGGGATCGAACCCGGGTCGCCCGCGTGACAATCCAACGCGCTAACCATTTAGCCATTGAGATCGCCGCTTCGCGTTTTCAAATGCATATATCTCGAGATTGGCTTTTTCGATTTTCGAACAAATTACATATTTCCGTTCTGCAAAAGGGTCTCTATTCAATTCTAAAACAAAAATATTAAAAAAGAAAAGTTGAAAAATTGCGTTTCTTAAATTCGTTTCCGGTATCGACCGGAAGTAATGACGACGCACGAAAAGGCGATTCTGCAACGCTATAAGTCATGAACTATCATCTCCAATTAATCTTCAGTTCATATCTTAAGCAGTTTTTGCTACTAAATCAAGACAAAATTGCATTTTAAAATCAGGAAATTGTCCATATCTCACGACCGGAAGTGACGGCGTCAACGAAAAAAATTTCCAATAAGGTTCAGATCAGTACCTATCAGATGTGAAAGTTTCATGAGAATCGGCCCAGTAGTTTACGAGAAATCGCGTGCACAAAATCGGTAAGAAAAATAATAATAATAAATAATAATAATAATAGGGAAAAAGAAACCGAAGAATAACAAGAAGGTCTTCCGTTGGAGACGGAAGACCTTAACTAGAGCAAAGCTCGTTGCAAAGCAACGAGTGGGTCTTCCTTCTTAGCGATAAGCAGAAAGTGATATGTTTCAATTGTCAACTTTGCTACCATTCTTTATTTCTTGACTCAAATAGCAAAAACCTTTCCGGGTTAGAATAGGTCCTCAGTACCCCCTTGGTTGTCGTAAAAGGTGACTAAATGGGGCAGTCCTTCGGATGAGACCGTATAAACCAAGGCCCCGTGTCACAGCAGGTGTGGCACGATAAAGATCCCTCCCTGCTCAAAGGCCATAAGTGCCAAGCATAGGCCTAAATTTGCAGCCCTTCACCGGCAATGGTGACGTCTCCATATCAGTGAAATATTCTGGAGAGGGACGTTAAACAGTAAACAATCAATCAATCAATTATACTGTAAAAATACACATATAACAGACCTTTATCACCTTAACTATTAGAATTGGTATGTCTTCTCTTGGAAACGGAAGACCTCAATACAGATGTTAACATGCAAGATCTGACACATACTTAAAAAGAATGTTTATTCCAAACTAAAGATAGATTCTGTAACAAAATCTATTTCCCTTGAAAAACTGAAAACAATTGATTTGTTCATATTTGTGGATTTATGTCTGTTTCTCAAATCAAAATTTAAATATGATCATAAACTAAGACTGTTTCACATGAATGTTTCTATTTCATTATGCTGTTTATTCCTTGTCATCCCTCAACAGATGCTCTTCTGGCAAATCATGATCATGCTTGGAATCAAATTTAGTACTCTGATGACAGTCACACCTATCAAAAAGAAATTGAAATTTTTTATTGAATATTTTTTTAAAAGTGCAACTTATACACTGTTATTAGATAAGATAAACCATCAAACTGAGTTCAAAGATACTGTCACATTTTCTACATGTGTATTATTTATAAAACCTCCGGTAGTCTATAATTATTTACGAATATAGGTTTACAGGCAGTCATTTGAGGATATTATAAAATAACATATTAGTTTTTCATGATTTCAAATAAAGAATGTTCATATAAAAATTTATTAGGAATGGTAAATGTTAACAGTAATTGTTCACCGACTAATCAGCCAAAAAGATGGTATCCAGTTATGATTTTTTATGTGTCAGGATAAGACCATTCATAAAGGTGTTACAGCACATTAAGAACAATGCGCTAATGAGGTGACAAAACGCTATCGCATAAGGAACAAAGAGCTAGCGCAAAGTAACAATGTGGCTCTAACTCATTTATAACACCATGCTAGTAAGTTTATGACAACATTCTGGCCAGTTTAAGACACTAACAAGCTAGCATGAAGTAAAAATGTGCTACAACACTTATGACGATGGGCTAGTGTGTTTATGACATGTACAACACAATGACAATGTACTTGTGCATTTGTAACAATGTTGCAGCAGGCTTTTACACCACACAGTCAAGATTACATATAATGGATTGTGTAAAGTTGTGTTAGCATGGCAACATATTTTGTGTCAGCACAACTGCATGTTATTTTAAGTTGCCCTAGCCTGACAGTGTTGTGAACACTGTTTTAGCACATTGTTCCTAAATATGCTGAAGCACTTTTACAAATAGCCTTATCTGGATACCATAATTTTCATAACCAACTAGCCATGTTATTTTGTAAAAGAACATGTACCAGGGTACATGTAAATCATTTTTTTCATTTAGATTTCCGTATGTTTTAAAAACACAGGTTAGACAATTTTCTATAAGCTTCTATTCATTATAAGTGTTTGCCAAAGCATTTTTTTTCTATATAACCAAAATACATCTTCGTCTTCATGGTAGCCTAGTGGTAGGGCATTCCCTTTATATAATCCTGAAGCTTAGCTTGATTTTTAGTTGGGCTCATTGCTACGATGTTCAACAGGAAATGCTGCTTCATCACTGCTTAATCAAATTTACACGTTAAAATATAGTACATTTGCGCAATCAAATTTGAGGCAATACAAACACTGATTACAGAATTAAATTTTCAAAGTTATCTGAAATTGTCAAAAAATAATTATAATAATGTACTTTCTACAGTCTTCTTCGATTAATTATTTGTTTAAAATATGCAAAAGGTTTTCATCAGGTATCGATGTGTGTGCCATATTCTATGAATAAAGGTTGTACTGTCAGTCTAACAGAAAAGCTGTAAACATCATTGGGCCAAAATAAAAAATACCTTTGTTTCCCCTAACGCGACAGACCCAATTAAATCGCGCCGACTGAAAAGATTTTTTAAATAAGATGATTCAAATATTTTTTTTATTGTTAACCAAGTTTTATCAAATACAATTTGACTAAAATCAGTTTTTATCAGAAAGGCCGACATTGTTCTACTGTGATTTTCAAGCATTTGTTGGAAACAAAATGAAATCCAGATGTGATTACAGGGCGTAATGTTGTTAAACAACGGCGACGGCTCAATCTTATGCTTTTAGCTACTTTGAATTCTTAACTTTAAGGTCTTGAAACAATTCAATAATTAAATTTTCCATGACTAATTGAGAGTGTTTCGGAGTAGTCTCGACGTCTCCATGTAAGTGAATAAATTTTCGAAAGGGACGTTAAACAACAAACAAACAAACCTGTCATTGAATTTAAGGTACGCAATACATGGTAAAGCCCACCTCATGAGTAAATGAGGGGCCATTCTAGTGAACACATCATTCAATTTCACTGCATTTTATTTAATTTGAGTTTTGATCTAATAACCAGTTCATCTATTTCCTATGTTTACTATATGTAATTATGGAACCATAGCAGTTGTTGTAAATATGTACATATTCATTCTGATAAATATAATTCAGATGTCCTTTCTTTATGCATTTATTTAGTGGTTAAACTTCGTGACTATGAAATTGTATATAGCATTTTCATCATTAATAGATTCGGTTTGGTTCAATTAATTATTGTTAACATACTATTTCCGAATAGTTTTGAAATCATGATTCAGCTTTTTAAGACCTCCAATGTATTTTTCTTTAACTAGGCCCTTGAAGATTGGTTGTTTCTTTGCTTTTAATCCCTTCGCGATTTGTTAGGACAACATTTAAACATTTCCCAATTGGGGCAGTCCAAATTTAAAGTACATCGGCACTTTTTGCCATTAAGCAGTGGGGGATCAATATTGCTTAGCAAAATCTTCTGCGACACTGGAAAGCATAAAAAATTTTATGGTCCCTTTTGAAATTACTGTTTTCAACGTTACTCATTGGGGATTTGAACCTGTGATTGAAAATTAGCCCCTTACTTCTTAACTCCAAAGCAAAATGCTAAAAGAACCACTGCTAATCTCATGGCCCTCAAAAAAGGACATTGATCGTCTATAAGCTCTGAAGGCTGATGGAAGGTTTGAAAAAATATACTCGTATGTCTGGTCTTTGCGTATTTGAGAATCTTGCCTATTTTATTCAATTTATGGCATGAGATATTTCACAAGTTAAACTAGATAACAGTTGTGAATTAATTGATCATGAATTTTGCTTTTAAACGGCATATGTACGATACTTAGCATTTTGTTCACAAATCGCTTTCTTTTGTACTTTTCTTATTTATAAAGGTAATTTTCCATTAAATTTTAAAATGTATTTTCAAAGCTGTTGCCATAAAATAAAATTGTTTACCTACCTACCGACCCAACTTGAGAATTTAGGGTCGGGTTAGGGGAAACAAAGGTATTTCTAATTCCGGCCTTAATTACTTGATGTATACTTTGATGCAAATTCTCAGCTGAGGACACATCAATGCATAATCGTTTGACCTTAATTAATCTTGCTGCATTAGTGTTTATTTACTTCTGTTGGTATATAAATCCCCGAAACCGCCTCAAACGATACATGTGATAAATATTTTATGCTGTTAAATTCTATAATAATTTTATTTACTTTCAAAACTTTTTAATACTATATATATGCCATAGAGATATTTTTGTGGATAACATATCCTCTCAATGTCTGAACTTGTTTTTAAACTGTCATCACGGTCTTTGTTCATTACCCTATAAATGAGCCCAGCTTTCAGTACTTCTGAGTACTTTGATTATTCACTGCATCAAACCTAAGACAAAAACATGGTGCAGTAATGTTACTTAACCATGCACCCAGCATTTGAAGTGAACGAGACCTTAAAAACCTCATAGTACATGTGAAGACAATGTCACTGAGTTCCAAATAAAGGTCTAAATTAAAACTATTCACCGGTATATATTAGCACCTCTAAATGAGTGAAGGAGTGAAAATTCTCAAATAACATTACCAATCAAAGTATCAATAAGAAGCTGATTCTTACGTCACAGGTTCCAATCCCATTGCTAAATGCTTGAGATGGGTTACTCCAATGAGACCGTATAAACCGAGATTCAGTGTCAAAAGGATCCCTTACTTCTCAAAGGCAATAAGTGCTGAGTACATGTCTATATTTGCAGCTTACTATCCCAAGTGGTGGCATTCAAATGACTGGAAAATGTTTGATAGGCCAATAATCAAACAAACCATTCCTGCAGTCATCTAAAAAATAAGCAATTTTTCTATTATTACAATTGTTTTTACAAATTTCTTTTGCGATTTAACTGAGCAACATTTGTGCAATTTTTTGTCAATAAATTTTGATACTAAAGACTTTGTTTGAACAGCTTTTTATAGCAAGTACAGACAGCAGCACGAAGCGCTGCTCATAGTGCAAGCTCTCATGACAACACCTTGGCGAAGAGAAAATTATCACTTGCTTATTGATCCACACAATTTCTTTTCCGCAGTAACTTTGGATCCACAGTGCTTTGATTCTTTAAGCTACATTCTTGCAAGAATTAACCAAAAGTTTCCAAAAAAGAAATTCACCTTGATTTAATAAATAAATTGCAGATAAATAATGGGAAAAAAATTCTTCATTTAAGTCAGCACTATTCAAGATTTAAACTGGTAATGTAAGCCTAACTTACACCACGACATCGTGTGACTTCAAAGTTTAGTGCCCTGTTCACATGGAGAGTTTAATTCACAGTAAATTATGGCGAAGTAAACTAATGCGAATCAAACTAATGGGAATCAAACTGTGTAAACATGACAGCTAATGCATATTAAACAAATGCGAATAAAAATTTTTCTTCTACAGTCAAGTGTCAGTAAGGCTATCCACTCAAAAATAGCACAATTAAGTACTTAAAGCTTACCACCAACATGTAGCATTTGAATGAATTTTGCCATTACACATGCCTCAAAATTTAATTCGAATAAGCTTTCCTTTGTGTTCACATGGAGCTAATGCAAAGTAATTTAATTCGCAGTAAATTAATTCGAATTAATAAAACTAATTTGAATTAAACTCCCCGTGTGAACAGAGCATCGATGCACCAAATATCAAGTGCGGTTTGACAAGCCCGATCTAAATTAAAACTGAATAAGTATCTGCCCTCACCCTAACAGTCACACCGTCAACATATTGTTACGGTGTAAATTCAACATTAAATAATAAGTGTAGTGTGAATTACCCCTCCATGGTTACTGCGGTATTGCTCTTTTGCAGGGCAAAATAATAACGTTTGGCAAAGTTTTTGTTGAGAGATAATTATAAATGATGTATATTTAACAATTACTTATACGTCATATTTCACCAAACTATATCATTTTGCCCTGCAAAAGAGCAGTACCGCAGTTACCTTGAAACGGTCTATAAGAGTATCACTATGATGGATAGTGGAGTGTTGAATTTTTTGTTTTGAAAGTGAGTCTTGTTGAAATTAAATGCTCACATATATTTAAATACAAAATAAAAAGCTGTTGGAATTTTAAAAGGCTAACAGAAAGCGTCTGAGCTTTAAAACAGATGTATCGGTGTGTCTGTGTATTTCTAAAAATATCAATGCTCTAAGCTGCCATAGTAATGTAAATTTTAGGTAAAATAAATTTCTAACCTTCATTCCGATGGTCCACGCCAATCAAACTTTAAAATGTCACCGTCGACTCTTTCATCACTCGATACATTTATCACTGGGAACCACGAACCAGAGTCAAGAGTGCTCAGCTTGTTAATGTAACATTCGGAATTTCCTCGTAAACAATTCACACAAAATTTATAAATCGGATAATTCTGCTGAAAATAATGCTCCAGAGGATTGATAAAGTATTTCGTAGCTGCATATTAAATGTGCGTGCATGTCTACATACGGCCTGTGGCTTGTGTGGTAAGAAATGCTCAACTTCACATGATTTCTAACTTTCAGTTTGTAAACATGTGTCCGACTTTTGGGACACACTAATAACCGGATATACGAAAGACCTGATATTTACCTGATGTTTTTATTTTAGATTAAATGACAATATTGAGTACTTCAGTTGACTTATTTAAATACTTTATGACTATGATGCAATATACTATACAAAAATTCGTTTGTTTGGAATATTTACTGACGATTTTGAATCAAGTCAAATAAGGTTTTTAGTATATCAGGTCTACAGTATAGTACCTTCCCATTTCCCACAATGCCGCGCGTTGTTTACAAACAAGAGGCCCCGAAAAGACTTCCTCTTAACTAATGCATAAATATTTTGATTTTACTTATTGCCATGTACATTATCACATTATATTAATTATTTGAATAAAAAGAAAACAGAGAAACACCGAATCAAAACAATATCTTTCAGATGCATCAACAAAAACTATGCAAGAGGCCCAGTCAAGGCTTGGCTTATAGTAGACAACTTGTTCCTGTAACGTTTCTCACATATTTGTTTTATAAAAAAACTATTAAATATAGCTTTAACCTTATTTCTCTTTATATCAAACGACAAGATTTAATCACTTCGAAACTATTTCAGTCAAACTTTTGCATAATATACCAATATTTTTAGCTATCAGAAAAAAACTTGTATGAGATATTAACCCCTAATTATAGGGGCCAGCCCCTTTTCCTTGATCTTATATGAAAGCTCTCGTAATTATGCACAACTTTTGTTATATATTTCTTACCAAATTATTCTCGGTTCAAAAGTTATTACACAAAAAGAAGCAAAATTTCGTGGGAAAAAAAATACTAAAAATTGCCGTCACATAGCTTCTGATCTTTAAGAAATCAGCTTATAATTTTATCGATATGCACATCTACAATGTATTGGCTACAAGTTCTCAAACTTTCATGTAATTATCATATGTCGTTTTTGAGTTTATTAGTGGACACGAGACATCAAAATTATCAATTAAAGGGCAATAACTCACAAAGTAAGGCATGTATCAAAAAATTGAAAGCAGATGTAAATAGGTGTTAATACAAGGTATCTAACCTGAAAGTTTCATAAAAATCAGTCGAAAGGTCTTTGAGAAATCGCCTGTCAAAAATCCGGCGGGAAAAAAAAAGCAAATAATAATAAGAAACAGTAGAATAACAGTAGGGTCTTCCGAAGGAAGCTCGGAAGACCCTAATAATAATAATAATAACTAGATGAGATCTCGTTGCGAGCAACGAGTAGGTCTTCCGTTGAATTTCTAGATAAGATGAGATGTGATTTTGACTGAGATATTCGTTAAAAGAGAATGACATTAAGTTTTTCTTCATTAAATTTAAAGTTTCTGTTTTTTTATCCAATATTCTGAACATCTTTTGTTCAATATTGCTTATAAAAATACTCCCCCTTTTCGAGACGTAAAGCATAAAAAATATAGCATTTTGGCCCCTGGCGATCCCTTATTACGTAACATATGATCAAAATATTATAACATATTGTTGCATATCGTTAAAATGAATATCTTTGCTTCTCAAAATGTATACTTATTACAAAAGAGTTAAAGAGTGAAAGACTTCTGGCCCCTCTGAGCCAGTAATTTGATGAGACGGCCCCTTTTTCTTGATATCAAACGTTAGGTCTTGTGATTTCAAAGACTTTTTGTTATACACTTGTTTAGAGATTTCTTTTCGTTAAGGAGAAATGCTTAATATAAATATTTAGGGGCCACCCCTTCAAGCCCTTAATGGGGCCTGTTTACCAAAATTCAAAGTATGCATATTGTTTAAAACATTATTCTGACCATCCTTTCTTCAATATTACTTATCAAAATTTTCCCCCTTTTCGAGATATCAAGCGTCATAGATTTGACATTCTGGCCCCTTGTGACCCCTTAATTACGTAACATATGATCAAAATTTTATAATTTATCGTTGCAAATCCTTAATATGAAGATCTTGCTTCTAAAATACATCATTAAATTTTGATTATTAAAGAGTTTAAGATGAAAGACTTCTGGCCCCTCGCAGCCCCTAACTTGAGGAGTTGGCCCCTTTTTCTTGATGTCAAACGAAAAGTCTTATGATTTCAAAGACTTTTTGTTCTACACCTATTCAGAGATTTCTTTTTGTTTAGGAGATATGCTTTATATAAATATTTAGGGGCCACTCTTACAAGTCCTTAATGGGGCCGTTTTACAAAAATTCAAAGTATGCATATTGTTTAGCACATTAATCTAGCCATCTTTTGTTCAATATTGCTTATCAAAAGATTCACCCTTTTCGAGGAATGAAGCGTCAAGGATTTGACATTCTGGCCCCTTGTGACCCCTAATTACGTAACATATGATCAAAATTGTATCATATATTGTTGCATATCGTTAATATGAACATCTTTTCTTCTGTAATGCATCACAAAATATTGATAATGAAAGAGTTAAAGATGAAAGACTTCTGGCCCCTCTGAGCCCCTAATTTGAGGAGTCGGCCCCTTTTTTTTGATATCAAAGGAAAGGTCTTGTGATTTCAAAGACTTTTTGTTCTACACCTATTCAGAGATTTCTTTTCGTTTAGGAGATATGCTTTATATAAATATTTAGGGGCCACTCTTACAAGTCCTTAATGGGGCCGTTTTACAAAAATTCAAAGTATGCATATTGTTTAGCACATTAATCTAGCCATCTTTTGTTCAATATTGCTTATCAAAAGATTTCCCCTTTTCGAGATATGAAGCGTCAAAGATTTAGCATTCTGGCCCCTTGTGACCCCTAATTACGTAACATATGATCAAAATTTTATCATATATTGTTGCAAATCGTTAATATGAACATTTTTGCTTCTGTAATGCATCACAAAATATTGATCATGAAAGAGTTAAAGATGAAAGACTTCTGGCCCCTCTGAGCCCCTAATTTGAGGAGTCGGCCCCTTTTTCTTGATATCAAAGGAAAGGTCTTGTGATTTCAAAGACTTTTTGTTCTACACCTATTCAGAGATTTCTTTTCGTTTAGGAGATATGCTTTATATAAATATTTAGGGGCCACTCCTACAAGTCCTTAATGGGGTCGTTTTACAAAAATTCAAAGTATGCATATTGTTTAGCACATTAATCTAGCCTTCTTTTGTTCAATATTGCTTATCAAAATATTCACCCTTTTCGAGATATGAAGCGTAAAAGATTTGACATTCTGGCCCCTTGTGACCCCTAATTACGTAACATATGATCAAAATTGTATGATATATTGTTGGAAATAGTTAAGGTAAATACTTTTGCTTGTGTAATGTATAACAAAATATTGATCATTAGAATGTTATAGATAAAAGACTTTTGGCCCTTCTGAGCCCCTAATTTTAGAGGTCAGCCCCATTTTTTTGACATCAAATGAAAGGCCTTGTGATTTTGCACATTTTTTCTTCAATATGCTTTAACAAATTATGAACGCGTATGAAGATATGAAACAAAATGTGTCAAATTTTGTGAGATATTTCTGAGACATTTTTTCGGGCCCTACCGAGCTCCGGCGCCTTTTGCGCTAGAAAGATTTGGAGACCCAATTACAACTCACCAAACCTTCCTTTACTTTCACTGTAAATCTTAAGTTGATATCTTTAGTCGTTTCGGAGGAGTTTCCTGGACAAGCCGACCCTCTGAAAATCAGAAAATCGACCATATCTCACGACCGGAAGTGAGATCATCAAAAAGCAAAAAAACCTATCAAGATCAATTGAATATCTTTCAGATCTGAAAGTTTGGTATAAATCGGACGAGCCATCTCTGAGAAATCGCTTGCACAAAATCGGTTGGAAGAAAAATAATAATAATAACTAGATGAGATCTCGTTGCGAGCAACGAGTAGGTCTTCCGTTGGATTTCTAGATAAGATGAGATGTGATTTTGACTGAGATTATTGTTTAAAGAGAATGACATTGAGTTTTCAATAGTTAAAGTTTCTCATTTTTATCACGATATTCTGAACATCTTTTGTTTGATAAGGCTTATGAAAATACTCCCCCTTTTCGAGATATAAAGCATAAAAAATACAGCATTTTGGTCCCTGGCGACACCTAATTACGTAACATATGATAAAAATATTATCATATATTGTTGCAAATCGTTAAGATGAATACTTTTGCCTCAGTATTGTATAACAAAATATTGATCGTTAGAGAGTTATAAATAAAAGACTTTTGGCCCCTCTGAGCCCCTAATTTGAGGGGTCAGCCCCTTTTTCTTGATATTAAATAAAAGGTCTTGAGATTTTGAAGATTTTTTGTTCAACAATTATTCAGAGATTTCTTTTCGTTGTGGAGATATGCTCAATGAAAATATTTAGGGGCCACTCCTACAAGTCCTTAATGGGGCCGTTTTACAAAAATTCAAAGTATGCATATTGTTAAGAACATTATTCTGACCATCTTTTGTTCAATATTGCTTATCAAAATATTCTCCATTTTTGAGATATAAAGCGTCAAAGATGTGACATTCCGGCCCCTTGTGACCCTTAATTACGTAATATATTATTAAAATATTATCATATATTGTTGCAAATCGTTAAGATAAACACATTTGCTTCAGTAATGTATAACAAAATATTGATCGTTAGAGAGCTATAGATTAAAAACTTTTGGCCCCTCTGAGCCCCTAATTTGAGGGGTCAGCCCCATTTTCTTGATATTAAATAAAAGGTCTTGTGATTTTGAAGATTTTTTGTTCAACAATTATTCAGAGATTTCTTTTCGTTATAGAGATATGCCCAATGAAAATATTTAGGGGCCATCCGACAAGTCCTTAATGGGGCCGTTTTACAAAAATTCAAAGTATGCATATTGTTCAGAACATTGTTCTGACCATCTTTTGTTCAATATTGCTTATCAAAATATTCCCCCTTTTTGAGATATAAAGCGTCAAAGATGTGATATTCTGGCCCCTTGTGACCCCTTATTATGCAATATATGCTTAAAAGTTTATAATATATTGTTCCAATTGGTTTAAAATTTAAAGATATCGAAAAATCGAGCAGAAAAAATGATAAAATTTTTTGGTCACACGGGGGATCGAACCCGGGTCGCCCGCGTGACAATCCAACGCGCTAACCATTTAGCCATTGAGATCGCCGCTTCGCGTTTTCAAATGCATATATCTCGAGATTGGCTTTTTCGATTTTCAAACAAATTACATATTTTGCTTCTGCAAAAGGGTCTCTATTCAATTCTAAAAAAAAAATAATAAAAAAGAAAAGTTGAAAAATTGCGTTTCTTAAATTCGTTTCCGGTATTGACCGGAAGTAATGACGACGCACGAAAAGGCGATTCTGCAACGCTATAAGTTATGAACTATCATCTCCAATTAATCTTCAGTTCATATCTTGAGCAGTTTTCGGTACTAAATCAAGACAAAATTGCACTTTAAAATCAGAAAATTGTCCATATCTCTCGACCGGAAGTGACTTCATCGACGAAAGAAATTTCCAATAAGGTTCAGATCAGTACCTATCAGATGTGAAAGTTTCATGAGAATCGGCCCAGTAGTTAACGAGAAATCGCGTGCACAAAATCGGTAAGAAAAATAATAATAATAATAATAGGGAAAAAGAAACCGAAGAATAACAAGAAGGTCTTCCGTTGGAGACGGAAGACCTTAATAATAATAGGGAAAAAGAAACCGAACGAAAACAATAAGGTCTTCCGTTGGAAACGGAAGACCTTAATAATAAGAAACAGAGTAAAAACAATATGTTCCCCAACTTCGTTTGGGGAACATAATTATATATCAATTTGCAAAGTTGGCAAATATTTAGGCAAAGCAAAGTACTAGTTTGATGATTTATTATATAACCCCATATATGCCCACATGGGCTTACAAATTTATAGTTTTATACTGGAAGGCTTCACACAGTATATATACCATGTATCATTATGAATGCTTGAAAAGATATATATCCTTACAAATATGTATTGTTTGTACTTATATAATAAGACATTCTTCCTGAACAATGATATGAAAAGGATCATCAATAGTGTGTTTATGTTAAAAATAGCACACAAAATACATCTAATTATGAAAAAGAAAATTTGTTGAAACTGATCGATAAATAAGCAAACTAGTTAAATTGATGATCGTGCACGTACATAAATTGTTTGATGCGCACCTATACATGATATACAAAACAATACAACAAATAATTCAATTAGTGTAACTTGGCTATAACTTTTAGAAACAGAAACAATCCAAATAAAAAAAAATCGAAGACATCAATCGCAATTCTGAGGTCAAAACTAAGGAATGTTGAGAATAGTTTTTACAGATCTCTGAGACCAGGTCCGGTTTAATAATATGTCCAAAAAAGAAACCCCAAAAGAGATGTATTTTGATACATTCTCAGAGAAAGCTGATATTCACCAGAAGGAAGCACGGAGTAACATTAAAAACATGCAAGGTCAGCTGTACAGATTCACATCTTTATGTTCATTACTAAGAAATGAATCTTCAGAACATGCATACCATACACATTACACAGCTTCTGAAGTAATATTTTGCTTCATGAGTACCACAAATTCATAATTGCAATGCCCTTCACAAAAATAAAGTACATGTACTACCTTTCCCATAATTGTTAAGAATATACACACAAAGAATAATTCTATCAACAAATAAAAGTTATCTACTTACACAGTGGCTCTATTTTTAATATTCCTTTACACTTTAGCGCTCTAGAAGTACTAGTACAGTGTAAGAGGAAAAAATCTGCGCAGCAAGTTTCTTTTATCTACATCTGGTCGTTACGACTGTAGCAGATTTAGAAGAACTAAATTAAACTTTTTAGAAGCTTATCTTTAAATGAAATTCCAAGTCAGAGCTCTTTGCTCCATTTATTTCACAGAAGTGGGTTTCCGAACCAATGATATATTTTGTTGAATTGTTTCATTACTAAACTGTTACTAGACATAGACAGTTATCATCCCTAGCCTTAATCCCAGTTTCTCTAGCGTTTTGTTCCAATGTATGGTTCACCTCTCCGCTCTTTATTTTTCATTCTCGGTATATTAATTTTACTCATTTTTTGCTGAAAGGTATGATGAGACTTCTCTTCTACCCCGTGAGCAATTTTTCTCATCCTAGTTTGAAAAGATTTTTATGCACCAATAATCGAAAAGTCGATCAAATTATATAATTAGTATATATAATTATATACCTTTTGTAAGAACATTTCTCTTTGTACTAATATATTTGACCATCTAATCAAGATCTTAGTTTTAAACCTACTGTATAGGGGGAAAATAACTCGCGGTGTTTATATTCGCTATATTCACGGTGTTAATAAATCCGTGAATTCAAGAAACAGTGAATAAATTGTCAATAATCTCCATGTTTTATTTGGAAATTTGAGAATAGAGTACGATAGGTTGACTACGACAGATTGATATACAGTAAAATTTGTCTAATCCGGACTCTGTGTACTCCGGATTTTTGTCCATTCCGTCTATAAATTTTAGTCCCATGCACTTCTTTAACAAATTCATTTGAAAAAATTCTGTGTAATCCGGATACTGTCTATTCTGTATTCCGAACTGCCTTACTGGTCCCAACTGCTCATAATTAACGGTAATTATTTCCTCTAATCCGGCCACACCTGAGTTACTTCAAAGCAATTAACACCTTTCGTGGTGGATTTGATAATCTGTGTTTACATTAGCAGTGCCAGGAAACGAACTCGGTGAAACGCGGCGGTGACACATCCCAGTTAAAAAAAAATTATTAGTATATGATTGAATTACAATTAAAAAATAATAATTTTGTTTTAACTCGATCCTTTTACCACATTATAACAAAAAAATAAATATGTACGCGATTTACAAATAAATATAAAAATCGGGATCGAAAATCGGACGCATTTCAAAATGGCGCCACAATACTGTGGGGGAAGACGTAATTTTTTACATAAAAATTAAAAGTTCAATCTAATAATTAGCACATCGTAAATAATTGTGCATTACTCTTTTTACATTGAATGAGCTCTTTGACAAGCGAAACATGATTCGCTTGATATATAGTAGGCCTAGTAGGCTTATATTATGCGTGCTCGTAGATTTTGATATAAGGTAACATTTCACCCGACTTTCAAACTTCGTGAAAAACAAGAAAATACAGTAAGTCATAAAAGACTATTTTATAATTTCTAGACTCCAAAATATTGATTGATTTCATCATTTAATTATATTTTATATTATGTATAATAATGAACTTGTAAATAAACAACGAAATTTTCAAAATTAATGTTTTCCTGCATTTTTCCTGCACTCCGGATTCTGTCTAAACCGGCCAAATTTTATGGAACGGTCGGTAGCCGGTTTGGACAAATTATACTGTACATGTATATGCAGTACATGGTCGTTTCAGTAATTACGAGTAGTACTCGATCGTCATTCAATTATTTTAATTATCACGCTTTACTTTAATTCAAATCGGCAGATAATAATTCGTGTTTGTTCAAAAGCTGTTTTAATAGCCAACGCTACATGTTTCATCAATCAAAACACGTGGGCCATGGGTTTTGATTACCCGTGCGTAACTAATTTTATCATGTGTATTTGTTACCTGCATTATCATGCATATTAGTTTTTATCAACATTTTGGTTTTAAAAAATCATTCAAATAAATATCGAACTTACTGAATATGTGGAAGATAATATTTCGGCGAACTTAATAAACACATTTACTTCCGTCCAGTGGTTTTTCGCCGCCTTGTATTGAAGATCTTGGGTGCACATGCACTCACCATAATAGCATATAGGAAATTCAATTGACGTTTAGAGTGTAGGACTTTTAATAACTTCACTTGTTTTAATTAATGTTCGATTAAATCTATCAATTTTATATAAACCTGCCCTGTTGTTCGTGAAATAAAAACAACGCTGAAGAATGTCGTTTACTTGTAGCTATTCCGCGAATTCAAGAAACCGCGATCGTGTCAGATGAGAGAAAAACGTGAAAATTACAACCCGTGAAATTAATCCCCTATACAGTACTTTATCAATATTTTACCGAACTTTAACATTTCAACAGTAAGTACTGTGTATTTAATTTTTCTCTTTTTTTATTTCTTGTGACAAGTCTTTCCCCTGAATTCCAATATTTTAGACCTGATGACCTTCACCTTGGATTTTGACACTTTCTAAAAAACATTAACCTTGAAGGATTGATGGTAGGGATTTTACATTTCAAATGTATATTACAAAGAGTCAAGGCCTTTCAGAGTACCAACACTTTTGACAAAATGACTGTGACATTCAAGTTAAACCGACTTTTGAAAAACATTGACCTTGGCATGATGGCTAGAAGGGGAGATGGTAGAATTTCTTTCATATTTCACTTGTGTATTATTGAGTTAAGTTCTTCCTTTGGGTATCAATATTTTTGACCGTTTGACTTCCATCTTGAAATTTGAGCTACTTTTGTAGAGTTTAACCTTGATTATAACTTTTGAACATTGAGCGTTTGGTGCATGTACTTTTACACCAATGTATCCTTGTGACATGAACATGCAATACAGTGTATCTAACAATTATACTAAATGTATAGTTAGGATGAGCAAGAGTGTATCTTTCAAATTTGTGAATTTCATGATACCTGTGTCAAGGGTTCTAGAAGCTTCAAGAGAATTCTGAAATCAAACATGGAAATAACAACAATAATTAAGCTCAAAAGTCTATTGAAAAAATAGAAATCTATGTAAGAGAAAACTCAGACTCCTAAAAACATCAGGTGTGGTTAAGATACCATGGACCAGTAAGCATCGCCTCTGGACTAGTCACGCCTTGACTTTTTGTATGTACATGGAGCATGTTCTTGCGTATCAAATCAATAAGGAAACATAAACCTCACATGTGGGTGATAATTTAAGGGTAGGGCCTATATTGCTTTAAGAGAGTTATGAAATCAAACCAAAACTAAGGGAAGTTTACGAAAAGTTCAATTCGTCACGTTTATCAGAAAGTTTTTCTTACGCTACGTTTTTTTTTATTTATAATATGCCTCTCGCTAAACAATCACTTACATGGAAGTGTTGTGCATCAGTCCAAATGTTTGTCCTTCACTGCTGTTAATATTTTAGGGAGAAGTAATGAAAGAATATTGATATGAACGTTTACTGCAACACGATATATATCTTTTAAAGAATTTTATAAAGTTTGATAATTCACTGAATTGACGACGGATTTTCCGTTATTTCACGATCGTGACAATAAGCACACGGCGGGTGTGACCGGTCAGCAGGGGATGCTCACTCCTCCATGGCACCTGATCCCACCCCTGATGTTTCGGAGGTCCGTGTTTGCTCTGCTCTTGTTTTGTATTGTTTTATGGACTTTGAAATTGAATACTGTTCGTTATCTCCATATCCTTCCATAGGTATGGCTATTCAACCTCATTTTGATTGTTTGGAATATCAAAAATATTTGAAACTGACATTTTGTAGAACGTCCTTCTTAGAAAGGGAACTAGGTATACGGGTATAAAGATAAACAACTGCATAACTAGATCCTAGCCCAACAAAAATACAATAAATATGTACAAACAAAATCCTGCTCTATCACCTGGGACCAGTACATACTGGTCATAAAATCTGTGTTCTTTCTTTAACGTCTGAATTATTCAAGACAGAAGGGTAGATGTTTTTAATATTGCCCCAAATCGCTTAATGCAAGATTTGGAAATCCATAAGGTAATTTTGATATTTTAAATATATAATCAGACAAAGTGTCACGGTCTGTTTTTTGCATGTTGGTCCATGGCCTGGAATTATCTTACACAAAATTTTTGAATTTTTAATATTTATGAATTTAAAACGGCAGTTGAAAGATCGGGGTTCACTAAATGTTGACTAAGGTCTTTATTGTGTAAATTCTGCTTCTGATGAAATATCATCCAAGATCAAAGAAAATAAGTTCAAAATGTGAAACAAATAGATTTAACTACATTCAACTTGAATAATGCATTCCATCCTTTATTTTAAAAAGTTCATTCATGATAAATTATAAATGTAAGTGTCCTCGGTGAGTTTTACAAATGTGGACAACTTTAGAATAAAACATGTATTATGTAACATTTTGTTATTCTGATCATCATTTCTATACCATTCTTCCTTAGTTAATAACGATTAATAGAACATTGGCATATCACTGAGATAAAAAATGAAAACATAAAGTATCTTTGAAAAAAATACTCAATCAAAAATATGTTTTGCATTATGCATTTACAGCCCCTTGATAAAGTATGCAATCATTATAAAGAATTAATTCTGAAAATTTCTTTTACAGTGCACCGCGGTGAATGGATTTCAGAAAAAAAAAACTATCCATGAAAAATATGTACATTAAAAATAAGTTTCATTTTGACTTTTTTCTTAAGTTAACGTAACAACACAGGCATTCTGCAACTCTGATAAAATATATATTTTCGTTAAAAACGAAATGAAAAAAAAAAAAACAAATATACTTAGCAATATTCTTTGCATTTTATTGATCTTCATACAATAGAAATCCTGAGAAGCTGCTTTCCCAACCAAAGCTGTTCGCTCCATGCGGAGTTCCGAGTCGAACCCAGACGGAGTCTCCGGCATTGACATGGACAATAGTCATTCCGCCTCCATTATAATACCCTCCTGGAGTGTGGCTTTGTACGAAGTGTCCACCTTTACTAACCCCTTCTACGACGAGTTCCGTGTGGACATACCCATCTAAGCTTACCACTAATTGCACGTAAAATACGTACACTCCAGAGACGTTGGGGGTGAAGACTCCTGTAGAGTGATGGTATTGGTTTCCTTGGTTTAAAATGACGCGCCCGAATATCAAAGGTTGATGAAGGGCTAGGTTTTTGAAATCCGATGGCGAGTTTGCATGGAATGCTATTCTGCGTGAAATATCTGAAAAAGAAATCCGTATTTGTTAAAAATTGAAGAAAATTTGTTTCATCAGTCTGAGAATTTTCTTCACATTTTGCCAATTGATGATATAACGCTATATCAATATAAATACCGAAAAGATACAAAGAATTGGAATATATATATTGAAGATCTTGTAAATTATAGATAAAAACAGGATATTGAATGTTGATACACATATATGTATATATTATCATAACAGTAACTTGATCTGAAGGGTCGTATCAAGTCGATTTGACAGGCGCAGATCATCAGATCAAACGAGACGCGAAGCGTTGAATTTGATCTGATAATCTGTTATGATGATAAATTTATTATATTCCCCATTTTAAACTAGCTAAATATAACAAAATAAGACTCTAGAGATATATTGTATAATATTTATCCGTAAAACAGATCATAATAACAAGGGACTCTTTGACGCGCAAGAATAATAGGGTAATGTTTGTGCGTACTGCGTCATCAGTTTCAGAGAGTGGTGATATGGATTCATAAAACCACAGCGTGTTGATCCAGAAAGTAGGATCACGACGTCCTGTGATTGCGTACAATAAACAGTAAAATTGAGTGATACTCATTGGGTATATAATAAAAAATTTATTTCCACGCTTGTTCTCCGATTTCGGAAAAGGTAAGAACTTTGCAATACAAACATTTTGCTGCAAAACCGGCCACATTTCGTGTGACTTTGGAATTACGTATTCAACATTTAGTCTTATAAAATAAATCTGTTTGTTATCAAACTACTAGACTCAATTAATAAAATACTATTATACTTTACTTTCCAGTTATACAAACAAACTTACTAGGTGGCGATGAAGGACTTGGTGTTGGATGAATCAGTAATCGTTTTATCACAGGTTTGTCGTCTTTCGGAAGGTCTCTGATGAAACCGCCGTCTGTCCTCTGCGTTTGGAAAGTTTCTTTTGACTCAGCTTCAGTTATATCTGTTTGAGGGCATTCGCATTTTTCTGGTTTTTTCTTTAAAGCATCTTCGAGTTGCTTGATTTTCTCTTTCTGGTCTGACATTTCTTTTCGCATTTCCATTAACTCCATTCGCAATGCCCGGATTTCATCAGACCAAGGTTCGCTCGATGTTCCTGCTGACCTTTCTGGGTCCTCAGATTTTATACAGGAAATGAAAAAGAACAGATTCAAGACCAAAAACACTCTCATATCTGGTTTGATTGAAACAATAGTTTGGTAAATCTCATGCACAGAATGAACACAAAAATATACTGATAAGGAGTGATAAGATACACTGCGACCTGTATTCGTTGAATAGAATTTATGTTGTATATAAATTATCATTTTTATTGTCGAGAAACGTGTTTTTTTTTTTTTTTTTTTTTCATCTTGCACTACTATATACTGTATTATGCCTATCAAGGTATTTTTAAACCAAGTAGTATGAATATTTAAGGAATGTCTCTAATTCTTGGCCGAATTATTCGATATAACCTGGTTTGGGTAAGTTTATGCTTTATAATCCGCGAAGCAGATTATAAAAAAAGCGTTAGGCCCCTAACTGACCAAAACCAGGTACTAGAATAATTTGGCCAAGAGTTAGAGTCATTCCATATACATGTAATCTTATTTTTAAAAAAATAAGCAATTGTGGATGTAAAATTGTGTTGCTTTTTATGAGTTCAAATTTTCCGCTCAATAATGCAACCTTGGTAACTGAATAAATGGGAAGCAAGGGGAGGTAATAACTGATTCATAGACTTAGCAGCCATGATGTTTGTTTACAATTGAGATAAGATCGAGTTACATATATTAAAAATGGAAAATTTCCATGATCCCGAGGATTGGAAATGAGGGGATTGCATAGATACAAATTAATGATTCAGCCGGTTGTGAAGAGGGTGTGTCCCCATACCAAACCAGATTATACAAAATAATTTGCTTTCGTTTGTGAAAATCAACCAATGGGAGGGTAGAATACAAACAAAACTACATTATGTATATATGTGACTTACAATTATAACTATGACTGATCAGGTTCATTCAGTGAGTAGTTTATTTATTGCACAATATGACGGATTTGAAGAGATATTTCATGAGGAGATACAATATTCTAAAAGCGGTATGTGACCTACTTTAATAAATTACAATACCAGTTAATTGGATAAAATATTTTCTTCCATCTTCTTTTCAAAGAGACAAAAACGCAGATTAGAAGTTAATATTTTCTCAGATATCTGTATAATAATGATTTATGTGTGGCTATAATATTTCACACGAGGATATTATAAGAAAGTAATTCATTCTGTAAATCATTCACACTACGAATATAATTTCTAGACGCATTTTATTGACACATGCGTGCACTTTTCACAAATAAACTTTATTCTTATTTACCTTAAATAAAGCATTTAAAAACTATAATCCAGGAATAAAACTGTTTTTAAACAAGGCCAGATCTCTGTAATATACGAGGGGTTATCAAAAAGTTAGTGGACTGAGGCTATAAAATTAGTACTATGTTATCTGAGCTTACAAAATTTATAAGGTACATAAAACAACAAAACATAAAGAAATGTTGAAAATTTTAGCTTGATACGTTCATTATTTCCCAAATTATTATAAAATAAAAACGACATTATATCACCACCCGGTGCCGTCGCCGTTTAGTTTCATGACGTCCCACGACGTCATTATTTTCATTGTCCGCTTCTTCTACTTTGTAAACTTATTTTGATGAGATTCCCTAGAACTGAGTAGGCACTTCAGCCCGTCTTGTTTATATGACTTTACAATGTCATGAACAGCGGCTTGAACAATGCATATATTATTGCAAATGTATTTATACATTGTGAGAGATCCTCGCTTGATTGTTCCAGCATATTTTGTTTTTTGGAGTTCAATATAACTCAATTACATGATCAACGTCATTATTTGACGTGATTGAGTTTTCAAACCTTGACTACAAATCAATATTAACTGTTCATCCCTTTTCTTTCAGAATTCATTTTGGCATTTAAAAAAAAGGTAATATGGATGCATATTATTTCTCCTTAGCCGGCTGTTTAAACATTTCCTAGGTGTCTACCAATTTTTCCAGGGGCAAAACTTTATAGAATATTGGAAAAAGAAACCCCTCCTCCCTTTTCACGTCATTTTCAAGGAAATACTTGTTTGGATACTCCATGTAAAATTAACGATAAAATTTCACAGAACTTCCAGAATGAAGTATAAATTCTATATTTTATGGAACAATAGTGTCCCAACACATACCTGAATTAACGGGATTTTTGGATATCAAATGCTCATATCAAAATAGTTTTGCTTAGTTACACTAAGGTCGAAAAAAACGTCGTTTTCGATGTTGCGCCGCCCGGACATACCTTTGCTTACAAAAACATTACTAATTTATTGAAAAATAAAATTTATGATTTGTGGTCTATTCTTTAAATAGAAAAGATTATGCTAACTAGGTATTTCAAAATTCAGTGATGTACCTAAAGCGGTTTTAATTTTCTGGTGCTAGTCCATGAACTTTTTGATAACCCCTCGTATAGGTTATCTGGATCGTAGTTTGACCAAACTAAAAGGCTAAAACCTTAAAACTCCACTAATGCAAGGTTAAAAATATCGTTACCGTTTACACAAGAAACCCACCCGTATAATAATAAAACCGATGCATCAATCGTTCAAAATTTATGGAAAATGTATTAATAGTACTTCTATGCGGATTCATGTATACAAAAAGACAGATATACAGACAGACCCAAAAACTATATGCCCATCAATCTCAGATTACTGCAGCATAATATGACAATTCATATTCAACGCATGAGTCAATTAGATTTTATTGATCTTCATACAGTAAAAATCCAGAAAAGCTGCTCTCCCACCCAAACGCGTTAACCCCATCTGATGCCGAGAGTCGAACCCAAACGGAATCCCCTGCATTTACGTGGACGATGGTCATTCCGCCTCCATTGGCGCACGATTCCTTGCTATATACGAAGTGTCCAGTCCGCCTCACTCCTTCTACCACTAGTTCCGTGTTGACACTATGCCCATTAGCACACATAACTAGTTGCACGTAGAACACATAGACGCCAGGAACATCAGGGGTGAAAACCCCTGTGGAGTGATGGTATTTATTTCCAATGTTGGTGATGGCGTGGCCAAAGATCAGGTTATGGTGAGCAGCAAGGTTGGAGTGGTCCTTTGGAGTGTCGGCGTGGAAAGCTATTTTTGGTACAATTCCTGTGAAATGATACATACTAGCATTCAATAAACAATATATTTGTGGATTGCCATAATCATTATACTATTAAATCACAATAATTTTCGTTGTGGTTTAAATTTTCGTGGTTTTCAAGGTATGAGGAGACCCATGAATTTATATCTACCACAAAATGCAATTTTTTTGTCCCCCTCTTCAACAGTGGGGATATTAATTTGGTTCTGTCCGTCCGTCCGTCTGTCCGTCTTTCTGTCTGTCTGTAACGCTTTCGTTTCCACACGATATCTCGAGAACCCTTTGAGCTTTCGCAATGACATTCTGCATAACAAATCCCTATGGACTAAAAAAGAACCCTATTGATTTTGAGGTCAAAAGGTCAAAGTTCAAGGTCATAAATTAGCAAATACTGTCTGTTATAATACTTTCGTTTCCGCGCGATATCTCGAGAACCCTTTGAGCTTTTGCAATGAATTTTACATAACGACTCCCTGTGGCCTAAGGGAGACCCCTATAAATTTTGAGGTCAAAAGGTCAAAGTTCAAGGTCGTAAATTTATACATTCTGTCTGTATGAAACACTATCATTTCCGGGCGATATATGAAGAAGATTTTGAGCTTTTGCAAAGTAATTTTATACTAAAACTCCCAGGACCTCTCTCACCCTTCTCAAAGTGTACCTTATTAGTATTTATTGTATTACATGTCGCTATTTTTAGCACAGGGGCATGAGGAGAGTTATTACGTATAAAACAGGTTCTCGGTGGACTTTATATTCTTATTACATCTATTGCAACTGTTTAATAAAGGTTAGACACCATGCATTGTGTAAATTTTGACAATATCGAACGTGAATATATAGATGTATGTGACTTCATGTTTGCATATAATTTTCGGCAGTTTGATCGAAGCGGCTCTGTGGTCTAGTGGTATGTTTCCCGCTTCACATGTGAGAGGGCCCGGGTTCGATTCCAGGACGATCCATTTTTATTTTTTTTTCGAAATACTTTTTTTTTTACTAAATTATTGTATTCAGCATGTGAAATGAAAAATTTATGAGGTTTGGCTTGTACAAACTCATAAAATCATCATTAGAGTGTGATAAATATTCCAGAATCTTCTATACACATAATAAAGAATAAGCAATCAAACCTTTATATCCATATTGGCATATTTCATTTGCTTCAGTATACATGTATACATTTAACAATTCTACAAATTCAGTCAAGGGGATCCGACCCCCACCCCCTCCCCTCCCCCGAACTGCGCATGGTTTACTTTTCCTTAAGCGGGGGACACAAATTCTCTGTATTAGCTTGTTAACGGATTACTACTGAACAATTCTTCAACCACAAAATCAAATCCCAATGGATGCATTTCTCAAACCACGAAAATATGTCCCCTCGAAAACATGTGATTTTACAGTACTCAGACTAACTGGACGAGAAGCTTACACCTGAGATTAGAGAAAATAAATGTATTAAATATCAAGATAAAATGTTTATAAACTTTACTAAATAAATATAAATAAAAGTTTTGATTAGAAAAATGACATTTGATATTTTGAGATGAATTTGTGTAGGTAATTTATTGATTGCCATGCAAATCTATAAATAAAACAATAAAAAATTTGCACAATTTCCCTGCTTACAGCCAACTGTGAATCTGCGAAATGTGTCGACGGGTATTGATGCTTTACACACTATGAATGGATAAACTGTAATTTTTTTTTACATTTTTTATCATTCTGCGACAGAAGTTCGTTAATGAAAATGTGTAATCACATTGCTTTTACCGTGTTTTTCATTCGTGTTATTTGACTCCCGACTAAATTATAAAGCAGTAAAGTACCCAATTGTACTATTGTCGTTTACTGATTTTTATTTGAGAATTAAAGTAAGTACATCACTAAAAGAATAACTGTCTGTACAACAACCTTTTGTTGTAAACGACCTGGAAATGGATATGTCTGCTCATGTCTTCTTATAAAAATCCCAAGACTAGTTATTATCAAACCACTAGACTCAGGTAATAAAATAATATCATAAGGAAATGACCAGTGATATAAATAAACTCACTTGGTGGTGATGAAGAACTTGATGTTGGATGAATCAGTAATCTTCTTGTAAGAGGTTTGCTGTCTTTCGGAAGGTCTCTGATGGAACCGATGTGTATCTTCGGGTCCTTTCTTTCAGTTTGAACAGTTTCTTCTGACTCAGTTTCAGTAATCTCGCTTAGAGAACATTCGCACTTTTCTGGTTTTTTCTTTAAATCG
Source organism: Saccostrea cuccullata (assembly GCF_032062105.1). Classification (NCBI taxonomy): domain Eukaryota; kingdom Metazoa; phylum Mollusca; class Bivalvia; order Ostreida; family Ostreidae; genus Saccostrea; species Saccostrea cuccullata. The sequence continues at coordinate 2,346 of NW_026927221.1, read as the reverse complement.
TCTTCGAGTTGCTTGATTCTCTCTTTCAGGTCTGACATTTCTTTTCGCATTTCCGTTAGCTCCATTCGCAAAGCCCGGATTTCATCAGACCAAGGTTCGCTGGATATTCCTGCTGAGCTTTCTGGGTCCTCAGATTTGATGCAGGAAATGAAAAAGAGCAGATTCAAGACCAAAAACACTCTCATATCTGGTTTGATTGAAACAATAGTTATGTAAATCTCATGCACAGAATGAACGCTGTAGTGTATTGATAAGGAGTGATAAGAGATATTTCGACCTGTATTCGTTGACTTGCAATTATGTTGTACATAAAAATTATCATTTTATTTTCTTTAAACGTTTTCCTTTCAACTGCACTGAAATATTTTATGCCCTTTAAGATAGTTTAAACCATTTAGTATGAATATGTACAGTAACTACAATTATATTATATGAGTGATCAGGTTCAAATTATTAAGAGATATATAATAACATGTTTATCTATTGCCAAATATGACCGAATTAGAAGATATATTTCATTGGGAGATACTAAGTTCTAAAAGCGGCATGAGACTTACTTAATAAATGAAATAACTGATTTTTCAGACACAACTTCTTCTTCCATCTTCTTCGTAAAGCGACATAGACAGATATTAAATGATAGTATTTTCTCAAATTTTCTCTATAATACCATGAATACCATGATTAAAATGTAGCTGAAACATTTCAGACGAGAACATCATAGGAAACTTAATTTATCTGGAAAGCATTAAAACTACAAATTTCATGACGCATTTGACTGACACATTCGTGCACTTTTTAATAAGTAACTTTACCATTATTGTAGAAAAGTAGAAACTTTGTTGCGTATTAATGAAACATTTTAAAACTTTAATCCAGAAAAAAAACTGCTTTTAAAAGTGGCACGATCTCTGTTATAAGTATTGTTTACTTTTCAAAGGGAATGTTTAATTTCTCAAACTCCAAAAACATCATGAGCACGGAATCACAACACTGGTGGGCTAGTTTACTATTTATTGTCTCACTATTCTGGGTTTTCTGGATCATAGTTTGATCAAGGCTGAAATCTTTAAAAAAGTTTGTAAAACAACAAGGATTTTTGTTGTATTTGAGACTTTGTACTAAGAAAAGAGCATATGGATGACAAGATATCTTTTAATTTTGGAAACAGTGAGATTTCCCATGATTTTGCTACATTTTGTGTAATTTACCTTACTATTTTACCGTGTTTTAAATGTCTTAACAATTTTCTGTTACAAATGAATCGGTGTTGGATGTGCCAGTTCTCGTCGAACGATTATCCATATGCACATCTATGACCTGTAGACCATTCGCATTGCCTGGATATCGTCTGAACATGGTTCATTTGATATGCCATGCTTTCTCAGGTCCTTCGATGATATGTAGCCAATAAAAGAGAAAAATCGCTATCTTATTGACCGCCATTTCTAGTTAGATTTACAATTAAAAGGGAATCCTAATTCACACTGTGATCACCGAAACTCCTCTATAAGAATTGATAAGGATATTTTATTAATATATACAATACAGGAGTCTTAGTTTATATGCCAAACATACAAACATGTAAAAAGAAAAATGCATGACGTCATATTATCATCAGCACTTCTTAACTGTCCCCCGCTTGAAAAGTAGGGGATATTAATTTGGGTCTGTCCGTTCGATATTAATACAACAATTATAAATTTTTTTCATTGACAAGCAAAATTAGAAAAAAATTTAAAAACCGAAAGATTATGTTGTTTTGATAGTCTTGATTTTATTTAACATATGTTAGATGTATTAGAAACAAATCATAGGTAGAGGCTTTGTTGAAGTTTCCGTTGTCGATAGGTAGCGCCTTATGGAAGTTTCCGGAAGAAATATATAGCGAGAAATATCATATTTGAACCAAATGCTACACGAAAACCAGTAGGCGTATCCGATTTATGTGTTAAATTGAAGCCTGAATCGAGTTTCATTTTCCTTGCCAAAATATTAAGGCATCCCTTTAATTGACTTAATTAATACTAGTACATGAAGAAAGCCTTTATATAAAAAAAAAACTGAATACATCTGTAAGTTGTACAGTTATGGATTACTTCCATAATGAAACGTTTGTTTTCTTCTCCTTTTTTTCTCAATTGAAATTATTTAAAAGATGATAAAAGCTTTGTTTCCAGGGATAAATTCTGTACTCAGTCTAATTATTACAAACGATTATAAATGATCACATTTTTATTTGAAAAAAATAATGCGACCCTGAAAATAGTAAAATTAATTTTTAAAAATTGGAAAAAAATTTAATCGGCATTCGATCGTCTTCTAAAAATCAGCCGATATAAAATA
>NW_026927220.1:0-30878 GCF_032062105.1 Saccostrea cuccullata | reverse complement strand
AAAAACAACAACACTATTTACAATTCCTTTTAAAGTGTCATTTTGTAAGTTCTTTGGTGGATAAAATAACCTTGTCAGCAAATACAATTTATCATTGAGTCAAATGCTGACTGAAATTATTCACACTTAATGTTCGGCCATTTTTACACACTGAATTTTCAACAGATTTTCCCGACATTTCCCGATCATGACAAAGAGCATTCGACGGGTGTAACCGCTCGACAGGGAATGTTTACTCCTTCATTGCATCTGATCTCTCCGTTTTCGTCTGTCGTCGTTCGTCGTGCGTCGTGCGTCGTGCGTTAACATTTTAACATTTTCAGCTTCTTCTCTGCAACCACTGAACCAATTTCAACCAAATTTGGCACAAAGCATCTATGGGTGAAGGGGAACAAAAATTGTGAATTTCATGATCCCTACCCCCCTGGGGCCTGAGGGGTGGGGCCAAAACCACTAAAATTAATGCAATCTTCAAAAATCTTCTTCTTTACTCCTGGACATCAAGCAGTCAAACTGTGTGGATGATTGTAATCAGCAATGAGTCCTCTACCAAAATTGTGAAATTCATGGCCCTGGGGTCAGGGGTTCTAGTGCTAGGGCGGGGCTAAATAAGTAGGTAGTGAAAATGCATTATTTCTTTGAAAATCTTCTTCTCTGCTCCTGGGTATTAAATAAACCAACTAAGTACATAGTTATGATGAGCAAGAGTGCCCTCTCTTCAAAATTGTGAATTTTATGGCCCCAGGGTCAGGTGTTCTGGTGTTAGGGCGGGGCTCTATTGGTTATATAGTGAAAATACATGAAATCTTTGAAAATCTTCTTCTCTGCTCCTGGGTATTAAATAAACTAACTAAGTACATAGTTATGATGAGCAAGAGTGCCTCTACCAAAATTGTGAATTTTATGGCCCCAGGGTCAGGGGTTCTTGTTTTAGGGTGGGGCTCTAATGATTATATAGTGAAATGCATGAATTCTTTGAACATCTTATCCTTTGCTCCTGGTTAATATGCTAATGATCTAATTACATATTGAAGGCCAGGATTTATTCTATATTCAGTTTTACAAACCCTCCGCTCAAGATTTTGAATTTTCAGAGAAAAAAATAAAAAAAAATTTCTTTCCGATGTCAAATTTGAGTCAGATCGAGATATCAAATTTACGAACTCGCACTTCCGGTTTTCTGAAACAGCGGGTAAATAAAGCTAGATCTAGATAGCTTGGTTTAGTGTAAAATTCATCAATAAGTCCATTCAAAACGTTTCCCCCGTTCAAAGGACAAATAAAATGCTGACGACTTTGTTGCACAATGACATGCTGGTGAGATAATTATGTATTCGTTTCAAAAGTAACTGTAATTTTTTTTCCCCTCCCCCATGTTTTAAACTGCCCGTGGTAGCTATTGCATATTGCCAGGGACATTGTTTAGGTCTCTGTTATAGCTTACAGTCTAAGCATCATTCTTCAGAAAAGGGTTGCTTATGCATCAGATATAATGAATAAAACTATGGGAGAAGTGAAGTCCATTTGAGGAAGAAATAATAACCTGAAGAAATTAAAAAAAAAAATCAACTATTAAAAGGCAAGAATATACAAATATATACAGGCATGTAGTATCATTTGTATCAGCCAGAAAAATTATTTTACACTTAATTGAAAAAATGTTGACTCTACTTCCCAATACTCCCTGTCTGTTTTATGATAGGAATTATAATTTTAGGCATCAAGTAAATTTTAGAACAATGTCTACACATTCACCTAACACATATTAAAAAATGAAGATATATTGAAAGACTTTTAAAGAATTGATTTTTTAAAATATACTTTGATCAACATCACAAAATTTATATAACTGGCCCAAACTGGCAGATGATGAAATAAGCAATTAAATGTTCTACTTTCCTATTTGTAAGCATTATGTGTCCAGTGGTAAGGAGCCTATTAGGAAAGCATAAAAAAGAATGTAGAAATGTTAATAATTGATTTATCAAAAAAAAAAATATTTTATTTCCTTCTCCTTCGGAACATTTTTATTCTCATGTTCATAACTAAACCTAAACATAATCAAAGTACTCAGAAGTACAGAGAGCCGGGCTCATTTACAGAGTAGAATGGATTTCTTACATGAATCACTTTTATATTCTGATGAAAAAAATATTTTAAAACTATCAATATAAATGATAAGACACTGACAGTAAGTTTTGCAATCCTAATACCACGGTCCGATTTTGTCAGAATCAGAATTAATCTGGTACCGCAGCTGAATGTAAACAAACAGACCAGTCTGTTTCCCTCTCCTCCTTTACCTCGTATGTGTAGAGAACTACGGTAACACTGATTATCAAAAATCCTTACGCTAATGAACTATGTTCTTTGACTTATGAAGTTTTCAAAGTCATTACTACTAATGTTTATTTTATATAGATAAAACTTCGTTTTATTTTTGTTGCTTTATTTAGCGTTTGTATTATCTCAAAAGCAGTTGAGAGTAAGAACTATATTTTTGCACGTAACTTTAAAATGGCGACTATGGGGTCAACATCCTGCCTTGAACAGGATCACATAAGCCAGTAATTGCTCTTTGAGAAATAAGCCCGGCTAAAAACTAATGCTGGCTTTATAATGAAGAAAGGGGCCTCTTTCAAAATAGATAATTTCAAGGTTGCTGGGTCAGGGGTACCAGGGGGGTACTTTGACTAAAAATAAATTAATGCTTTGAAATCTGCCCTTTGATAAGCAATGGTGCCTCTTTCAAAATTTGTGAATTTCATTGCTTTTGGCTTAAAACACGAACCAAATACAATCGCTGGAAAGTTGTTACATGATACTCAGGTGACCTATAAGGCCCGTGGGCCTCTTGTTATTTGTTGTTGTTATTGTTTATGTCGCTATTGAAAATTGCGAATCTAGCAATACAGGAAGCCATGGTAATGACCAGTAAAAGTTAGTAACCTTCAATGACACGCATTCCTCTAGACAACAGTAACTTTGACTGTGGTAACAACTTTTAAAACATGGCTCACTTTACTAGTATTCAAAATTTACAACATGATAATATGAATATTGTGTCTATTCCAGAAATACGCTTAATTTACAGTTTATATTGTTTTTAAAAATATCATGTATTTTTGAGTGTGTTAGCATCATTTTGTTGATATAAAGAATAATATGTATCAGTAAATACTGGCTGTGACTTCTTTCACTTTGGGCGAACTTAAAATTGTATGTGGCAGTAAAGAAATTTAAATCTATTTTTAGAAAAATATCTCTACGCTGCTTAATTTCCATGGTTCTTTTTAGCATAAACATTTACAGTGATTTGCCCTTTGATTTTAATTTATAAATAGGCTGGAATCTATAGCGTGATAAATGTGTTATCAATTTTTAGAGTTAATCTATTTCACCAACTAAATCTTGGTTTCATATAAAATTTTCTTCTTTTTATGGGGTGGGTGGGTGTCGGTTACTGTTTGTATGAAATATTTGGAGATAACGAACAGTAATCGAACTTAAAAGACCGTTAAACAATACAAAATAGGAACGGTGCAAACATGTACATCTAAAACATCAGAGGTGGGATCAGGTGCCATGGAAGAGTAAGCATCCCCTGCCGACCTGTCACACCCACCGCGTGCTCCTTGTCATGATCAGGAAATAACGAAAAAATCCGTTGTCAATTCACTGTATGAATAATGTCCTAACAATAAGTATGAAAAAAGTCAGTCAGCGTTGAACTAATGATAAATTGTATTTGCTTACAAGCTCATTTTATCGACTTAAGAAATGATGACATTCTTGTTTCTAGTTAAAAAAAATATTTTCTTAACAATATCATTTGAGTGTTTCGTCAAATTTGAAATATCGGAAATGTCGCGGTCTTCGTAATTTTATACCAAGCCTTCGATCTTTTCTTCTCCGGGGAATATATACGAATTATAAATATTGGATTATGTGTTCGAACGACATTTAGATATCATTATTAATTTATATAATTAAATAGCAGGGCTTTCTCAAAATGAAACTTTACACTTAATTCTGCAGATCAGTCAGATGTTATCGATAATCAACGTTCTCTTCGACTCCTTTTATTAATTGCTATTGTCAATTCCTTTCAGCACGGCAGCCAATACACAGAAACATTGCACAAATCATGCAGGTAGTCGGGAAATTTATGTCTATTCGTGTTAGTTTGCCAAGGAGGAAAGTGATATCCCTTGTTGTAAATTTCTCTCTTTCTTTGTAGTTGTTTACACTTTGCGGTACTAGTTTACTGTGCAGGGAAACAGGAAGTGACCAATTCGTACGTATATTGCACGCTGACAACCCACCAGTCCGGTCAACAGTTGGTAAACAAGGGTAGACATTTTACATGTAAGTAAAATGTCATATTTGAATAAGAATGATTTTTAAGTTATCACTTAGTTTTTACTTCATTTTACTTAATTTTTTTTTTGATAGTTGTAAATCAATGTGAAGTTATTAATATTGTCATTTAACAATGTACACTGTTTTGTTTGCATATTTGTGATCATGATTTGGACGTTAAATATGTAATATGCTGTTTAATTCTTGACATACATACACACGATCCCTTAATTCTAGAGATGCCTTTTTCATTGCTTTTATGTTTCAGGCTTATTATCTGCATTGTCGGGGTTCTCTGCAATAGTGTATTCATATGTAAACAATACCTGCGGGGTTTGGGCGCGTGTAAAGAGGATGTTGTGTTTATTGATCACTTAATACATCTGTAACCCACTGCATCATGTTGTCGGTAAGTTATATGATATACAATGTATACATACGATTATGTCACTATACTATGTACTTACTGCTAATATCAGAGAAGACAAATATTTTCTGACAACTAAATGAGCCTGTTTTAGAGTCTCAGTTAATTAATGCATATATTCATCTTTATAACAGGAAAGCGTAATGTTTATATATAAAGATCAGAATTATTTGATTCTTCTTCTATAGGAAAACGTATGCTACTTGTTTTCTAATATTGCGATGACTTGCCTATTTGTACACTGTCAGATGCAGACTTTCTGAGTCTTTTTACCAATCAGGGTCCTCTAATAAGCATGTGATCAGAATCTCTCCACTTATTGTACGGAATGTCAACATTAATTCTACATACTTTGTAGGGCTGACGAACCTCAGAAAAATGTTACAGCAAACAAAAATCAATCGCAACTAATCAAGAAAGGGAGGGCACTTCTAGTGAAGATAAGCAACAACGCTTGTAATTTGGGAAACAGATTTGTAAAAATGTTTGGGAACATTTTTCTGTATTGGACCAAACAGAGGCAATGAATTACACACAATTTCTTCCTCTGTTGGAATTAACTCTGTCAGAAACGGTTGAACAGAAGACAAGACTTCGGAAAAACGTCAAACATGTCAACTCGGACATTATGGCGCGAACTAAAGCTCTCCATGACGCGGTAGACAGAGCTTGTGGATTTCTCTTGAAATGGACGGGGAGCGTTATATCCAAGGAAATGAAAAGACTTGACACACATGAGCAAGATCTGTTGAACATTATAAATCGGGTGACAGAGGAAATAGACGAGGAAGACATTGTGAAGAAAAAACAGAACAACATTCATGGGAAAGACGGTATCCTCCCAGAAATCCACCGGCTGACTGAGTTTCAATATGTTTCTTTGAATTTCACAGTTGGTCAAACCCTAAGTGACGAATTCATGAAAGAATTATGCGGGTCTGTGCAGATATACCAAATAACTCCTCCATCTTCAATTCTGAAAAACCGTCGGAATACTGTGCCAAACATAAGACTCTCAATGGTAGCAGAATTCCAATGCCATGGCCAGTGTTCATCTGCCAACATCCACGCAATCGCTCCGATATCGGACACAGAAGCCTGGGTGTGTTGTGGGTGGGGAAACAAGGAAATCGATCTATACAGTACAAGTGGAGACAAAAAAGTCAATGTTAAACTTGACATTAACGTCAACCACGTCGTTTTGACAAAAACTGGCGATCTCCTGGTCTCAAGCTACAATGGACAAACCATCAAAAAAGTGGATCAAAGTTTGAAGGTCACCACTTTTGCTGACCTTTCCTTTTTCTCTCGTGGAATGACCTTGACTGAAAATGACTGTGTGTATATTTGTGGAACAGAAAGAAACGGAAGTTCCGGTCCGCCAACGGAGGATAATCGTCGGAATATAATCGCAAAATATTCCTTGGATGGGACGCTTGTTTCCGAATTGACTATATCTCCGCATGATGCACACCGAATAACTTTGACAACTGACAACAATATTTGCTTTTCAGACTATGAAAACAGCAACAAACGTCAAATAATGTTAATGGATGAAAACGGCCAAGAGTTATGCAAATACGAAGGACCAACGCAGCAGGAGCTGGAGAGTCCCTTCTATCCTCTCGATTTAACATGTGACCACTATGGACACATCATAGTGTCCGACTGGAACAACGATTGTGTACACCTTCTGAACAAAAACACAGGCTTTTTACAGTTTCTTATAGAACAAGACGAAGGAATTCAAAATCCCAGTGCTATAGCGATTGATAGAGAGGGGCGATTGTGGGTGGGAAATGCTACAGGCGTTGTAAGAGTTTACAATTACTTTAGCTGGTAGTATGGCTTCTGGTGTTGTATATACAACTGATAGTCTGGTCGATAGTATGGTTATTCTGATGTGAAAGCGTTTACATATTATTTTAGCGACCGTAGCCACTGATATTGTAAATGAAGACAATTTCATCAGCTGTTGATCTGGCTACTTGGTTGTATGAGTTTACAATTACAAGCTAGAAGTGTGTTGTGTCATAGAAATGTTATTTATCGTTTCAGATATGGAAAAGGTTTACAGTTACAATGTAACTACACGCACTAGTTTTTGAAATTTGCAAAACTGTTATATCTCTGACAATGTTCTAATAAACATTCTTTAAAAGGTAGTCGAATATGTGTGCAATTTCTACTTATTATGCATTTATCCTTCCTATTTTGTGTGAAAAATGAATGTGAGACCTGATGAACGTTCTTTGTGTTTTTATGAAGCAGTAAAAAATGTACATCTGTAATTCTGATGAAAATTGAAAGCCGTAATACTAGTAACATAATGAGAAATGGTGATATCAAATAATGCTTTAAAAACAAACAATGTCTTCCTGTCAGCCTATGGAAGAAAAGGCCTTATGTGAACACTTATAGTACAAAGGTAAGTTTTAAAGCTAATCGCTTTATGTTTTAAGGAGAGATTTCTCTGTTTTCATGCCGTGGAGTGGTTTCTTCTGAAGATTTTCCACTCATAATATGCATACCTTCGTTGGACAAAAAATATACAAAGATGTTTGAGTGTGTATCTCTGTTCCTAATGATGAATCAGTGTTAAGATTTAAAGTATCCATGTAAAAGGACAAGCACTGCTTCCTACGTTTATTTTCTACTCTTTACTCCGATTTATCATAACGTTATTTAGGATAGGCTACTGTTATTAATAAATGTTTAATAAAATTATATGTAAATGTTTTTTCTCTTTTTTGTAAGGCGTTATTGTTAATGTAAAATAGAAAATGTGGACTTAAAAACTCAAGTACACTCTTTCAAATGGATAGCATTCCATGCGCATCACGTTTTTAAAGGGGGTGTTTTCTTTGTTCTTTCTGCTGTTATTCTTTGTTGATTTGAAATCAACTATAAATAACTGCTGAAAGAACAAAGAAATTAATAATTTCTAATAAATGCAATTCAAGAATAATTGCATCTCTTCTACATATGTTACAAAATACCAATAGATTTTTTTTCCAATTCATAGATTTAGTCATTAAAATGACAATTTTATTAATCTAAATTAAACTGGTAAAAGACGACTTAAATTCTACAATACAATGTTTAAATAATTTTATGAGTGAACAGTGATCAAGCCTAAAAATCCATTGAAGTCGATGCAGAGCAAACACTGACCTCTAGAACCATAACAACTGGGATTTGGTTCCATGGAGGAAAAAGCATCTTTTCGACTGGTTAAACCTGTGATCTTTTTCATGATCGGGGAAACGGGCAAATCCAATGTCAAATGAAATATGTAAATAGCAAAATGTTCTCAAGCTAAAGAGTCCAATGAAACAAAACAAATCGGAAGCAAAACAAACACAGACTCCTAAAAAAGGCAGATAGGACCAGGAGCCATGGAGAATTAAGACCATCCGTCAACCGGTACCATCCACCGGTTTCTTCTTGTCAGAAAGATACCAAAGAGTCTGACAAATCTGTTTCATACCTGGATATTTTACTTGAAAAAGACGTTAATGGTTATCTAACAACCAAGCTATATGATAAACGTGATGACTTTAACTTTTCTATCGTCAACTTCCCTTACTTATGCAGCAATATACCTTCATCACCTGCATACGGAGTATATATATCTCAGTTGATTCGATACGCAAGAACATGCTCTACGTATGAACAATTTCTAAAAGGAGGTAAATTATTGACAAGCAAGTTGGTGAAACAAGACTATCAGCAGTCTCGTTTAAAGTCATCATTTTGTAAGTTCTATGGTCGATACCATGACCTTGTCAGCAAACACAATTTATCATTGAGTCAAATGCTGACTGACGTTTTTTCGTACTTATTGTTAGTCCATTATTTATACACTGAATTGACGACGGATTTTCCCGTTATTTCCTGAACATGACAATGAGCACACAGCGGGTGTGACCGGTCAGCAGGGGATGCTCACTCCTCCATGGCACCTGATCTCACCTCTGATGTTTCGGAGGTCTGTGTTTGTTCTGCTCCTATTTTGAATTGTTTTATGGACTTTGAGATTGAATACTGTTCGTTATCTCCATATCTTTCCTTAGGAAGAAATTCTTCAGATTCATGTGTCAGTTTTGAATATTTTTTAAGATGTCTCAAAAAACCAAAATGAATTTGAACTACCATATTTACATTGGATTCCGAAACTTCATAAAAATCCTTACAAATAAAGATACATAGCAGGTTCCAGTTAATGATCAATCAAGCCTCTTTCTTTACTACTCACTGAGATATTAACAGTGCTAGTGAAAGAGAAACTTCAAGAGTAGTGTGCAACAATATATCCGAGAAGTGGTGTAAATTAAATGTAGATACTAAAAGATTCCAAGGAACTTTCAGAAAATTTGAAATCACAAGATTTTACAAAAATCAACAGCTTAAAAACTTACCACTTTTCAACTTTATACTCAACCGTTCCCCACGTTAAATTAAAGTCCAGGCTTTTTGATAGCATTGACAGCTGTTTTTTCAATGAAAATGGAACTCATAAATTTACTTACCTCGTCGTTGGTCATTCGCAAAATTATTTTGTCAAAACACATTCTGATTGCACACACAAGTACTCTGAAGTTGACATAAAAAGATGCTTCGGTTTCTAATTGACAATATATATGTGGTTTTTGGAGACCAGGTCTTCCAACAATCTACATGTATATGAATTCTAATGGGTACCAACTGCACTCCTTTATTAGCAGACTTATTTTTGTATTTATATGGAGCAGAATTTGTACAAAATCTTATGCGTGAAAGAAGAAAACAATTGCTGTGGTCTTCAACTCGACATTTAGATATATCGATGACGTATTGTCAATGAACATAATAAATTCCTTTATTTAGACAGGATAGCACAATTAGTACATATGACTAGTTTACATTGTGGTCCTGTATAAAACATATTTACAGACAGATATAAAAAAAAGAAAGTAGAAACTAGATTAAAAAACAATATATACATAGTTAAAAAAGAATATATACATAGTAAATGTAGTAGTACAAGGGTAATTTCCATTCCTATGTCGATACGATATATCCTGGTAAGCTTGAGATAAAAGATACCACAGAGTCTGACAAATCTGTTTCATACCTGGATATTTTACTTGAAAAAGGCACTAATGGTAATCTAACAACCAAGCTCTATGATGAACGTGATGACTTTAACTTTTCTATCGTCAACTTCCCTTACTTATGCAGCAATATACCTTCATCACCTGCAAACGGAGTTTACATATCTCAGTTGATTCGATACGCTTGAGTATGCTCTACGTATGAACAATTTCTAAAACGAAGTAAATAATTGACAAACAAGTTGATGAAACAAGACTATCAGCAGTCTCGTTTAAAGTCATCATTTTGTAAGTTTTATGATCGATACCATGACCTTGTCAGCAAACACAATTTATCATTGAGTTAAATACTCGCTTACGTTTTTCATACTAATTGTTCGACCTTTATTTATACACTGAATTGACGACGGATTTTCCGTTATTTCACGATCATGACAAGGAGCACACAGCGGGTGTGACCGGTCTACAGGGGATGCTCACTCCTCTATGGCACCTGATTCCACCTCTAATGTTTTGGAGGTCCGTGTTTGCTCTGCTTTTATTTTGTATTGTTTTATGTACTTTGATATTGAATACTGTTCGTTATCTCCATATCCTTCATTTCAGATATTCAATATGCAGACTCTGCGAATTTTTCTTGTAATTAAAAAGCTTGAAAGCAATAGTAGGTGTATATTTGTAGCAGGCCCGCGTATAGGAAGCAATTTCAGTTGGGGGCACAGTCAAACATTTTCAGTTGTGTGGGAAAACTATTGGGGGAGGTCCCCCTCGACCCCTCACCCCCGGTTTCTACGGCCCTGTGTAGGAAAATACAAGGTGTAGTCTTCAACTTGAAATATGGTGGAATTCTTGACTGTATCCTTTTGTGATTAAAATGTTACTTATATTAATCGCCTCAAATCCCTTTTTGGCATATGAAACTTTAAGGGGAAAAACGGATGATTATGCTGCATTGAATATTTCCTTCAGTAAAACGTGGCGGTTTAAAAAGTGTATGATTTGCAAGTCTGTATTCTGGTGTCAAGGAATCGAAATATGAACTTTCATTGGCCTTTTCAAGTCTATTATGTAAAAGTTTCAAAGGGACAGAGTACAGTTTGTTGCGAATGTGATAAAAACCTAACTGATGATTTTCGTATCGTATTAATGAGCAGAAGGAGACACCGTGTATGAAAGTTTTATTGTGACACCGATAAAGACAAAATTTCTAATGATTAAATTTTGTCTTCGATTATCATAGTTATCATAAGATAAGTAGTAAGTTTGTCACCATTGTCTTTTTCGTGTAAAACATCCAAGTATATAAAACAGAAATGTTCGTCTCATTGGTGATGCAGTTCTTGATGATTTAGTGGAAAAAAAAGGATAAAAAGGGTTCTTGGATTTAAAAAAAAAACTGTAATTTTTTTTCTTTGAAAAAGTTTAATAGTAAATGTCATTTGGGCTCAGTATACATGATTTAGGAAATGAAAAAGGTAGATATATTAAACCCCAACGTTTTACTGAAGAAAATGCAGCCAAAACAATCCGTCTTTTCTTTAAACTTCAATACCGGTAGGCCAACAAAGGAATTGACGCGGTTAATATAAGTAATATTCTTAATCACAAAAAGGTCTAGTCTTGTATTCCACCACATTTTAAAGACTACTCCTTGTATTTCCTACAATTATAAATCGACTATTGCTTCCAAACTTTTTAGTTACGAAAAACACTTTACATGGCCTGGATATCGAATATATATCTGAAACATAATCCTACATCGTGTTCATGTTCTTCTTCATCCTATAACTATAGTCCTGTTGGACACATTATTACAGGTGACGTATAAATATATAGATAATCATCAAAAGAATGTCAGATGCTGTTGATGATGTATTGAGAAAAGAACAAGCAGGATTTAGGAAACATAGAGAATGTATTGACCAGTTCTTTGCACTCCGTAACATCATAGAGCAGTGCACAGAGTGGCAGAGACATCTGTATGTAAACTTCGTGGACTTTGAAAGGGCATTTGACAGCATACACCGCGATAGCCTTTGGAGCATCCTACGCCATTATGGTATTCCATCCAAAATGGTACACCTGATAAAGAGCTTTTATAACAACTTCAGATTCTCAGTAGGACACAATGACACCTTCTTCGATGTTAAAACGGGGGTCCGACAAGGATGCGTAATGTCTGCAGTATTGTTCAACTTGGTCATCGACTGGGTCATGCGGAAGACAACAGAAGACTCTTTGCGGATTACCTTGTGCTAATGTCTCACACACACCAGCATATCCAAGAGAAGACCAACAGGCTGCAAATCTATGGACAGCAAGTGGGACTACACATCAGTACGAAGAAGACGGAGACAATGACACTTAACGTGGCATCGTCTGCTCCTGTTAGGGTCAATGCGCCAGACGGATAACTTTATTTACCTGGGTAGTATCATTACACCAGAGGGCGGCACAAAGGAGGACATCCACAGCAGACTGGGCAAGGCCAGGAGAGTATTTAGAGAAATGAATAACATCTGGAGGTCAGTACAGCACCAGGCTGAATTCGAAGCTTTACCAGAGCTGTGTTGTATCAACTCTCCTTTATGGATCGGAGTGCTGGAGAAGAACAGAGACAGACTTAACAAACTACGATCTTTCCATACCAGCTGCCTCCGCCGAATACTTGGGATTTTCTGACCCGAGAAGATATCAAATGAAGACCTGCTGAGCAGATGCAAACAAGAGGACATGGGTACCATCATAACCAAACGCCGATGGAGATAGGTTGGACATGTTCTCCGAAAAGACCACCGGTCAACAACTAGAAGAGCACTGTATTGGAACGCCAGAGGGCAAAAGAAAGAGGGGGAGGTCTAGAACATCATGGCGAAGGACAGTTGAAGGCCAGATAAAAGCAATGCACCAGACGTGGGGATCACTGACAAGGTTAGCCCAGGATAGACAAGAGTGGAGGAAGTTGTTGCTGCCCTACACACCACAAGGTGTATTGATTGTATATCGTTTAACGTCCCTCTCGAGAATTTTTCACTCATATGGAGACGTCACCGTATGCCGGTGAAGGGCTTCAAATTTTGACCTTTACTCGGCACTCAGGGCCATTGAGCAGTGAGGGATCTTTATCGTGCCAACGCCTGCCGCTGACACGGGGCCTCGGTTTTTAAGGTCTCATCCGAAGGACCCGCAACTTTCACTTCAAAGTGCCGAGCGCATGGCGAAGGAACAGTTGCTGCCCATTTTAACGACTAGGTCAGTCGCGGCCGAGATACGAACTCACGACCTCCCGATCACGGAGCGAGCGCTCTACCGACTGAGCTACCGTGAACGGTCACCACAAGGTGTAAAGGACGATGATAAATATAGTTAATAATAAGGACCTTATATCACTTAATTATTTTAAATGGTCTTAATATTATCATCATCATAAGTTCTATGTTCGATACAATGACCTTGTCAGCAAATACTATTTATCATTGAGTCAAATGCTGACTGAAAGGTATGCTGTTTTTCATACTATAAAATATAATTGTTAGTCCATTATTTTTACACTGAATTGACGATGGATTTTTCCGCTAGTTCCCGACTATGACAATATAGGATCACACGGCGGGCGAGACCGATTGGCAGGGGATGCTCACTCCTCCATGGCACATGATCCCACCTCTGACGTTTTGGAGGTCCGTGTTTGCTCTGCTCCTATTTTGTATTTTTTTAGTGGATTTTTGATCTTGAATACTATATCGATCGTTAGCTCCATATGTTTCATTGAAATGTTAAATTGTGTAAAGTGTATCAAAACCCAGTGGCGTAGCATCGTTTTTGAAAGTGGGGGGGCCAGCCAGAGAAATTTTTTTTTTACTTACCTGAAAAAGTTGACAAGCAAAAAAAAAAAAAGGAAAAAGTTGCCCAAAGCCGAAAATCCTATTTTGGGGGGGGGGGGGGAGGAAAAAGTTGCCCAAAGCCGAAAATCCTATTTGGGGGGGGGGGGGGGGGGGGTAGGTTTAACTATTTTCAGAGTCAACTACTTTTAGTACCAATTCTAATATACTTTTTCAGTACATAACTAAAAGTGGGGGGGGCGCAACCAGGCTTTCAATTAACATTTTCTATACTATAAGTAAGGTTGGGGAAAAAATTGGGGGGGCAGGCCCCCCTGCCCCCCCCCCCCCCCCCCCCCCTGTTGCTACGCCCCTGAAACCTAAAAATAAAGAAGGAAAAAACTTTTCATTTTGTTGTGTCCAAAATATGAAACAGAGAAGATATTCAAAGCAAAATTATCTTCTTTTCCTGTAGTTTCAACCAAACAATCAATATCATATACACTTTTGTTAAAGTCAAAAATGAAAATACAGTTGTAAAAGGGTTTGTAAAATATCTTTTTATGTCAAATATATTATTTTAGAAAAAAATGTGTTAGTCGATCATACGTACCTAGTCTCTGATGACTTATCTGCATCTCTGAAGGGATTTCAAAAGTTTGTATTCATTTCTATAGTTCTGATCTAAGTACTGTACGTGTTATCATGCTTCAATTATTATGTTCTGTATGGGCCTTTACCAATCACTGTAAATGTGTACACTATATGTGTCAATAAATTATTGGACATTATAAGCATGTTAAGGGGGATGTACGGCCACCTTTAGTGCAGTGAGAACAAAATGTAAACATTTCCTCAAATGGCTAAAGTACATCATATTTTGATCAAATTTTAAACCCTTTTGATAAAGATACAATAAATATGCATAACTGAATGCATGTTGTGCATATATAATCTATACTTTTGCAGAAAAATGCTTTTGATATGCTCCTTAGAACTGCGCAGCTACAGAATTCAGCAGAGCCTTAAAAAATCCAAAAAAATACGCAAACTGTGCATTAATGTTCTCTCTACAACCATTTGTTGAGAAAATGTCTAAATTTTGCACTTTTAAATGATAATTTTAAGTTCAAAACAAGGTATCGTTGTCTTCAAAAAGAGTGTAAAGAACCCTGAAAGTAGTTCATTGATAGCAGCACGTGTTCTATTTTTAGCACAGAATTTTGTTTTCCAGACCTCTTCTTAATATGGAGGGACATAATCTTTAAATGTAGAAGAGAATTACAGTTGCAAAATATTTCAAATAATATGAACACTTTTAAAAGAGGAATTGTGTTATAGTGTGACTTTATTTATTTATTTAGTATTATTATCGAACAGTTGTTAAATAGTGTAAGTATCTAAATAAACTCTTTGATTCCAGGTAAGGAAAAATGAGCACCATCAAAGTTTAAAAATAAGAGTTTGTAAGTTTGCCACAGATAACTTATAATATCTATCAAAAGTTTAATTATCACTAATGAAACACAAAGAAATTAAACACATAAAATCGATATGAAAAACCTTGTGTTAGAATCAACTGGTACGAGGGGTGATCAAAAAGTTCTCGAACTATCTCTATATCTACAAAACCACAGTTAAGACTAGAAACAAATTTGGTGCACACTCGAGTTCTATAAATAGCATATGCTGAATAAAGTTTTGCTCACAATGTGAAAATGAAGTCATTATGCAGGTACTTGTAACGAAAAATGGTTGTCTCAGTTGAACTCGTTCAACAAACGACAAAAATATTTATGGTATATCTTAAAAATGCCTTTGAAGTAACGTATAAGAATTTGTTCATAGTTTATTAAGACAAATGACTTCTTAATAATTCAATCAATGATTGGATAGATCGTTATAGTGAATGAAGGCAGATGGTTGAATATGATACTTGTTATGTTGCCCGTAGAAAGCAAGTTTGAAAAGGGGTTTGTTTTTAATTAAGCAATATGCTATCAAAGATCTCCAATTTACATTTTGAAAAACACTTGAATATTTCAACAATAATATATCTATCAAATACCTAAGATATCGTTTACTTTTGATCACCCCCCCCCCCACCCCTTATACTCTGTCAAATAAACATTTACAATTTTCATTACGGCGGAGCAACATTTGAAAAGGAATAAAATCATTCAGAGTAGGAGATTTAATGAATCTTTTTTTTGTATTTGCCAATTTTGTCAAAATTATAATTTTACAGAGGAAAGAAAAAATTCTACATAATTAAATATTTTATACCATTTTTAAAATGACGTTTAGTTGACATCCCAACTCAGGGAAAATTATTGGGTCCGTATTTATGGCGAGAAAAAAATTTCCTTAAAATTTTAATATATTTGTTGACGGAAGAAAAAAAAACCCTGTAATTGGATGTAAAATAAAATTGAGTCGGGCCATTTCTAGGCAGTAGTTCTGGAGAGAGGGCATCCAAATATTTTTTATAACAAATGGTCCTATAAGGCTAGTACATGTTCCATCACATACTTAGTAATGCAATTTTTTTTAATCTTTGGCACTATTTTGAAAAAAAAACATAGGATTTTCGGAGGGGGAGGGGGGATCTCTCCTTTTTTTTTTTTTTTTACCGATGATAGACATAGCATATGCAATGGACCTTTGTTTGCAAACATTGTGATTGCTTCTAAATTTCAAAGAAACAACTCAATATATTTTATCAAGCTTCGTATGTTCAATAAGCGAGAGCTTACAACGTAGTCAACATAATGAGACATCATGTGTTTTTATGTCCAAACATTACTCCATACAATGTGTTGGTGATTGCATACAATCAAGATATTTACGTGAGGTGCCTGAAGGAAATACTTTAACTGCCTATTTTTTCTATCTAACTACTAAACAAAATAGACATATGTACCAACTTTTCGAATGTAAGACATGTAATTGCAATTTGTTTTTCGTGCAGCGCATATTTTTTAACATTTTCAAATTAAATGCTAAGCATCCTCCTTGCAGTGCCCCATTTCAAAATAACTTCTATCGCCACAGAAAAAAGACCCGACGTAAACACAAATGTTTAGGGCATTTTATAGCTTTTTTCTTGAGTTTTAAAGAAACCAACAAATTATCAAGACTTGTTGCACGATAAATTAAATACAATCATGGTAATAAACGCATCTATCCACAGCAGATATATACACATGCCAACCACGTGCTCAGTGTAATAATATTAGCTAGGAAACTCGAGCTGCGAACAGAACAGTTTTTCCCGATTTGCTGAAGTGGGGTTAAAATCGCGTTTTTTCATTAATCAGCCGAAGCGATGCAACAAATAAAAGTAGTAAGTAATATTACCTAATGGTTATAACTTAGTAATTATTTGTCTTGATGTTATTATGGTCGCATTAATTCTAAAATCAATGTTATTCGAACTCTGTGTGACAGAGGAATGGCGGACGAAATAAACACATGGCCTCAGGAAGACACACATATGAAAAATCAAATTTTCAAGAATTTTAGATAATGACAAGAAAAAAGCGAAACAAATGGTTGTAGCCATATTATCAATGAATCAAACTAACACCATTTTCAATGCATTTTTCATCTCGTGAATGCTGTAGCTGCGCAGTTCTACCATGATTAATTTCCTCCTAATTAAGACACAATAAACTTAATTATTTACTACTTTTGGTCTCTAACAGTAGGTACCTATTGCATTAACATTTTGAGTAACTTTGGGCTAGTTTAGACGAGTATTAAGCGCATTCTTGGCATTTCTTATTTCATACCAGACTAGATCCAATTGGCTTGTACATCCCCCTTAAGCCTTGACAAGTATAACAGGTTCTTTCTAATGAAAAATTAACCTATTTCTTCCGCGATTTATTTTACCATTCACTCAAGGTGTATTGTAAATATTATTCAATAAACAAAATTTACATTTAAATTAATAAAGTCAATGTTCAAGATATTAAACATGAAGAATATAAAGACCATTATACGTACCAAAGTGAAACAAAAATCCCGAGTTGCCTCCTCTTGGACTGCCTAATATTTCCCGCCACGCATTGCGAGTCTATGAACAACACGTGAAATCCAAAATGGCTGATCAGAATGAAGAAGATACGACTCCGGCGGCAGATATTGTCGTTACTAAGTATAAAATGGCCGGAGATATGGTCAATGGTGAGATAATTACTAATAACTTGAGCTAATTTTATTTTTTTAATGAATCTATCGATGATGTTCATTTTAATAGGGCTTTCGTTCACTTTTGAGAAAGCTAACGTTTTGCCATGCCGATTGACCACATGTGTGATTGCACAACAAAGTGTCAAAACTTTCAGGTTATCTGTGATAATGAGAGAAAATGATTTCTGTGTTCTAACAAAGAACTACATTTATCATGACATCATCATTTAAAGAAACTTCTCAGCGCGATCTAGTTTTTCCTCTCTACCATATGTTTATATCCCCCCTTCGCCTCGCCTCAACAAAATCACGATCCAACAATAAATCCTACTATTCCAATCTATCCAACTATCACGGATTAAGATTTTTTTAATTGACATTTTTTATATGAATGCCTTTCATTCGTGGCAATTTGAATAAAAAAATATTCTTAAAAAAAAAAAAATTACATATGGTTGGTAAGCGGCGCGTCGACTTACCCAAATGGACCCAAATGGAAACAAATGGACCCAAATGGAAACACAAATGGACCCAAATGGAAATCAAATGGAATATCAATATGTATTATCGTATTTTATTACTTATTTAAAATGATGAAAATAAATGAACTTACAGTTACAAATGGAGTTATATATTTATTATTAATCTCTAATATTGTATTTGGTGACATGAAGTTTTGATAGTATTCTATATACCGGCAAAATTATTTGGGGGTGGGGGGTGGCATGCCCCCCCCCCTATCCGTTCATACTACCATAGAAACTATCAAATACTTCAGTTTTGTATTCAAATATGTTCAATAGTAATTACAAATAGAATTAAATTGCATTTTTAAAAATACAATTGAAGAAAATAATGATATTAAAATATTCTCTTTTTGTTAACATGGTTAATTTCATTATTTTCTATATTTTAAATAAGTAAAAACTTGAGAATACGATGTAATATATATATTTTATATTCCATTTGGGTCCATTTGAGTTTCCATTTGGGTCCATTTGTTTCCATTTGGGTTCCATTTTGGTCCATTTGGGTAAATCGACGCACACTTGGTAAGGAATTAAAATACAATGAGACATTATACTACTCGATTAATGTTGAAGGGTGTATTCACTCTTTTGGGTTCATCTTCTATTGAGATTTAAGTGGACACTACCAAAAATACAATACTGGGGGATTATGTCATTATAGATAGTTTTCGATTGACCTAAATTTAGCAAAAGTTACCTCCCGTTGGCCGCCATACTGGAGGTCCAAATGCTCATATTCCTTCATTGTTCAACCAATTTTAAATTTTTATATTTGCGATTTTGAATTAGGAATCATTACTTTTCTGAGGTATATAAATTTTTGGAAGCCTCCTTTATTTAAAAAAAATTATTTAATAAAGATTTACCACCAAATATTTCTGCTTTATTTTCTTAAACTTGGTAAGACTAAGAGGAAAACTCACCGAGTCGACCTCCAATATAGCGACCAACGGGAGGTAACTTTTGCTAAATTTAGGTCCATCGAAAACTATCTATAGGCAGGGGAACATTCCCCTGATCCAGGTTTTTCATAACCCAGTATCAATCGATCGATCGACCAATCGTAGATTGACATGATTGAGATCCATTGAATTTAGTCATTGTCATAATTATAATAATTTGAATTCAAAAATGTGTTTGTTTTGTTGCTAGTTGATTAACAACGTCTGTTTATTTTGAAGGCATCATGAAGGAAGTGATTGCTAAGTGTGTTGCTGGGGAAAAGATAAACAACATTTGTGAGTTTAGTGACAGGAGGCTACAAGATGAGACGAGCAAAGTGTTTAAAAAGGACAAAGAAATGAAGAAAGGTATGAACATGATGAACAAAAAATCTACAGACTTTGTTAAAGCCCTCCAGCTTTAATCATTTCTAAGGTTGCAGTTGCCAATTATGGTCACGGACAAGTTTTAAAAAAGAGTTAACTCATTTAAATGTATATAAAGTAAAATATGCATAAAGCAAAAAATTACAATGAATTGACACTTACAGGGGAATTATTTTCATTACCCATGGCTTTAAAATATACATACAATATATAAAAATTGAACAGATAATGAGATTCAAATAGGTTCATCATGAACCAAAATCATCTGTCCTTGAGACGTAACTCTTAAGTGTATTTTACTGTATGTCATATTGAAAGTGAAAGCATTGTTTTGATGTCTTAAAACATGTTATATTGGAAAAGAGTAAGAGTATAATTTAATTTGTATAAATATTTAATTGCATTGGCCATATGAAGTTCTGTCTCAGTCTTCTTGGAAATATCAGTGTGATGTCAGATTTGTGATTTTTTTTCTAGGTATTGCCTTCCCAACGTGTGTTTCAGTCAACAACTGTATATGTCATTTCTCTCCCCTTAAGAGTGACCCAGATAAAGAGCTTTCTGATGGGGATGTTGTGAAGATGTAAGTAAAAAAATAAGAATGACTGTGTCATGATGTGTGCTTATTTACAATAGGAGGTTTCAATTTGTAACCTTTGAGTATTGATCTGTTTTCAGTATAGAAAGAAGAGAAAGTTTTGTATAAAAGAAAACTTCTTTCTCCATAAAATACTACACTAATTTGATTTTATTTCACTGTTTCTTTGTGAAAAACCAGCGACCAAGATTTCCTTTAAATGATCTGTGAGTGAAATTAATATAGTCAATTTTCAAGAAAATCAATATTGATTTTTGAAAAAGATGATAAGAATAGGTATATATATGCTTTTTTTGATTGAGGTTTTATTTTTATAACTGTATGCATTTTATTCAAGTTTTTACAACATGATTTATCAACCTTTTGTGTGTTGATTTCTATGTACTGAGTTAGTTTTATTTTTAATTGACAGTGACTTAGGAGCTCAGATAGATGGCTACATTGCTGTGATTGCACACACACTTGTCGTCGGTGCATCAAAGGTTGGTGTCTCTCTGATCTTAGAATTGAAAGAGATAGAAGGGTTCGACATTAACGCTTGTCCGGTACCAGTGAAAAAAAAATTACTGACAAGTAAATTTTATTGGGCACTTGTCCGATCGGACAAGTGCATTTTCATATCTATATTTAGCTTATTTATTTTACATATTAACCCCAGATGTTAAATAAACAAAGAAAAACAGAAGTCTGAATTTTTTGGCGGTATTTCAATAGTTCTTCATATGTATCGATATGCATATCGTCCTCACAGATATCTCGATATATCATCCCAGCCCTAGTATCTTCGTAATTATTGTATGTGAGTACTGCAGATGATGTAATTATTTAAAAAAAAAAAAAAAAAATCTATTATAGGAAAATAAAGTTAAGGGGAGGAAAGCAGATGTGATCATGGCAGCACATTTAGCTTCAGAAGCTGCCCTTAGGATAGTCAAACCAGGCAATGAGGTAATTGAAAAGACAGAAGTGACCAGGTTCTATTTTAAATCCTTGACAAATAATCAGGTTTCCATGTCCTGAAAATGATTAAAATAAAGATAATTATTATTATTGATCTCTTTTGCTGTATACATGTACTGCTACATTGGCTAAAATGCTAAACAGTTTAGAGATTGCTGACAATTCCTCCTCTTGTAGAATAATTTGGTGACTGACGCTGTACAGAAAGTTGCTGAGTCATATAAATGTAAACCCATTGAAGGTGAGAATGTGCAAGATTAAAATACACCTGCCATTATGTGGTGTGTCAATAATATTCTCCAGTATTTATGTTCCGTGTTGTGGCCATGATATTTTGATCAATCTATTTCTTGCTAGGAATGCTTTCACACCTGTTAAAGAAGCATGTTATTGATGGGGAAAAGGCAATAATTCAGAATCCCTCAGAGGCACAAAGGTAAGTTTTATCAGATAAAAAAGAAATGTGAAAAGGTAATGTACTCATCTGTATTGGATATTCAAACTGTACTGGTTGGGCCATCTGTAAAAATCTGTTTTGCCCTCTCCTGACTTGCAGTTTTTTTTCTAAAAATAATTTGATAGTTTGATATATGCACATTTTTTGCTCTGATTTCAATAAAAATGCAATGCGTAAGCAAGTGGATATAACCTTATTGTCATGCTAAAAGTTGATGTTTAAATTTTAGGAAAGAACATGAAAAGTGTGAGTTTGAGACATATGAAGTGTATGGAGTTGATGTTTTAGTCAGTACAGGTGAAGGCAAGGTGAGGTGGAATAAACCAATAGCACCTGTTTCAATAGAATTATACCTATATACAAAAGAGGAAAAATTTTCTAACCATTTTCTTGAAAGAAATTTATTTTGTTTTAAATTGGGATCTAGTGAAATGCATTATCAAATTAAATTTGAATGAATGATTTGGCAGTAAGCATCTAAATCTGACATCATTATATTTGTATTCACAGGGTAGGGAACAGGAGACCAGGACTACAGTGTATAAAAAGAAGGATATTATATATCAACTGAAAATGAAGGCCTCACGACGTAAGTCGGGGTACTCTACAACTGTATGTCATTGAAAGTTTTCATCTCGTGAAATCAGATATATAATGTACATTATTTGTTTGTAAATGTGATTGCTGTATGCAATTCAGCAGTTACTAAACGTAATAAAACATGCATATAGCAAGCATCAGGGACAAGCAAATTAGATTTGATCTAATTTGTTATAACTGATATTAATATTGAATATGTTTTAACCCACAGGGTATGAAAATCAGTTGGTTGTACATATGAGTTTAGAAGTGTTTTCACTACAACCATAATATGCTATACATAGTTGATTGATAAGAAATTATTTTACCTTAAATTACCTAGGATTTCTTTAATTTTGTTAACAGTTTCTTAATAAAAGGGAGTTGACAAGAGCAGTCAATTAATATTGCAAAATAAATGAAATGTGTGATAAGTGTCCCAGGAATTAGCCCACAAAGGAGAAGAAAAAACTTTTAAATACAAATTGATCTTGTCATTATTGCAGAGTTCTTAAGTGAAGTAGACAAAAGATTTGGACTGATGCCTTTTTCACTACGACTTTGTGAAGATGAGAAGAAGGCCAAGATGGGGGTCGTGGAGTGTGTAAAACACGAACTGATGCAGCCCTTCTCTGTACTGTACGAAAGAGAAGGTAGGTTCTCTTTATCATACAATGGAAATAAATGTACCATATTGGGGTTGTGGAGTGAAATCAACCTTTTTCTGCTTTCTCTGAAGGAGTCCTGAAGATTCCCTTTATCATTCAGTATGAAGAATGAATGGGGGTTGGGAATTCAATATATAAGAAGATTACTGTAAAAGCACAAATATTTGTGGGGGATTAAATTTTGTTTATTTCGTTGTTAACAATTATCAACGAAATTAAATCCCACAAAAAATTTTTTATAACCATATATTGAAAAGGTTTACATTCAAAACAACGAAACTAAAATCCCATGCAACTACTTTTGACGACAAATCAACAAAATTTTATCCTCACGAAAATTTGTGCTTCTATAGTATATAAGATTCGTAATGAACAGATGCCACAATTGAACAAGGATGTGTACATGTATGTGACACATTTGTTTTAATTTCAGATTGAGTTTTGTGGCTCAGTATGTAACAAGAGATTAATTAAATTTCAGGGGAGTTTGTGGCGCAATTCAAGTTCACAGTCATTCTGATGCCAAATGGACCTTTAAAGATAACAGGACTACCATTTGATGAGGAATTATATGAATCTGAATACCAGGTAGAGGACGAGGAAATCAAGGTCAGTGCATCTTATTGGGTATAAAGATTAATAAACATACATGTATCAATTATTTGTTTATTCATGGGTAATTATTCTATTTAATATCCTTAAAAAGAAACAGAAGTATTAAAAATGACAATTTATCTGAATTTTTAGGATAAAAAGAGGCGCAGAATCACCAAATTAGTCAGTTTGTGCATTTTGTTTCTCCGAGTTGCCCAATATGTAGGTCACAATGACCTACTTTTAGAATTTTAAGGCTTTATCTTAATATATAGAACACCATGAGACTTCCAACGGATGTGATTGTTTGTACTATATACAAAAGAATGATTTTACTTTAGGCTTTTTGGCCTTGTGTACAAAAAGCATGTATTGTTTCAACCCAGTATCCGGGGTTAGATTTCTGCATGGACTAGCCCTTCCCTAGATGGGTGAAAGTAATTGTCTCCTCATGTTTGTGATTTATCTGAAAATAGATGGAGCATTTTGAGGAAGCTAACATCCTTACAACCAAAATGGATTGTAATGTGCTTTTGTAATTAGTTCCTACCAGTAATATTTAATGTTAGGATGCATTGGACGCAGAGATATTTATATGTCCACCATTTATGAAATCTACAGACTTAATATTTTATTGTACTTCAACAGGCCCTGCTTTCTCAGTCTGCATCAAGGAAGGCAGCCAAAAAGAAGAAGAAGAAAGCAGGAAAATCGATGGCAGAATCAGCAGAAAATGCAGAAGACTAAAGTCAAAATCTTCATATATTTTATTGATGGTGCATGGAGGACAGACTCCAAAAAACGTGGACAATTAAATAGAAAACGGACAATTGTACAACCGAAATCTCGCTATCAGCGATCCCTAAAAAGTGGCTTGAAGAGAGACAATTTCATTGTTTTTAAAGAACATTAAAACTCGAAGTTTCAGTGGATGAGTAACTCGGTGTCATTTTCATCATGGTCCTGTCCAGTAGAGAACGCTAGTCTACACGAGTTAATCTTGTTTACTGAAGAACCCCATTGTACGACATATTATCTTTATATGTTAAAAGAGACCTCATCTTTTTATCGGATTTTCCAAACGTCCACATTCAATAGTGCTGTAATGAGTTTTTATGGATTTATTCAAACATAGTTTATTTTCAGGGCTAATTTTCAGTCTATTTGACTAATTTGAACTAGATATTTATTATACATTTGTAGAATGACCTATTATTTGAATTTGTACGAATTTATTACTGATACAGTGATCATGTATGTTAAATTATTATGACATTTAGTGTGTAAGATCTGGAATGTGTAAATCTGCTGAATAAAATGATATTCTGCTGTCTTGTATACAGTTTCTGCATCAGTAATCTGAAAGTTACATAAAGTACTTCAAAGATTCAGAATCATTTAGGTAAGAAAAGCATGAAAAGTAATTGTCATATCTGTTTTCTATTCTTCTGCCTGTCATTTTGCATTTAGCCCAGAGCTGAGGAAATGGAGAAATTTTTATCCAAATTCATACACTGCTGCATATTGGTCAGAGATGTTCAACTGTTTATTTTCTGACTTTGACCTTTCATGCAGCTGAGATTCATAATTTTAAACTTACCTCTGAATATGACCAAACACTCTCCTTTTGCATTTAGTTTTATTTCAGAATTAAACTGTTCCAAGAGTGTTTCCTGAAATCATCAAACATCGGAAAATGATATAAATTGGTGAGATTTTCAGGTATCTCATTTTTTAACCTTGACCCTACTTATGACCTTGAATTTTTTTCTCATTTTTCCGTGCTTCATTTGAAAAGAAGAATATGGCCCATTAAGAATTCCTTTTTAATATATATTTGGAGGCCATGATTACATTAAAAAGGGAGGGGGCATGGCAAAACTTAAAAAAGAAAATTATTTTCAAAACGACGAAGTCGGACATAAGGACAAGGTGACCTGATGCAGTGCCACATTCTCTCCATAAACACAACATTTATTCCAAGTAAAAAACTTTTATTCTTGAAATGTCATGGACACATATTTGAATAAATGAATTCAGGTGAGAAAAATGGAATGCATTGTTGAATAAACCTCCCAATAACTTGTAACCTGACCTAGTAAGAACAACTATATATTTCTGTTTCATGATGATGTGTAGCATATGATTAGGAACAACAAAAATGGAAAGAGCAAGCGAAAATGTCAATGTTGTTAGGGTTACATCAGGTAGGTATTTTTGTAGAATAGGTGACGAAAGTATTAGAACAAACTGAATATTACATGTGTGTTAATTAGTTTTCCTCCTTAATAACTTAACGTTATGCATTAATTTTGACAGAATCTCGACATCTTTAACAAAAATAATGCAGAACGTGAAGCAAAAAGGTAGCGTAATTCCTTGCAAAGATAGCTTCTCTTTTCCTAAAATGAATACTGAGTACTCAGTATTTATCACATTAAAATATTTATACTTTGTCTAAAGAACTCGGGTATCAGGAAGGAAAAGTCAAAATGATCAGAAAGTATTTAATTATTGCCTGAAATCATTAATACCCATTACTTTTAGTTGCCCTGGAAACTTAACATAAGGGCGGGAAGGTTGGGGGCCAACTTTTTACACAGACTTCAAAGGGGATGAGAGAGAAGAGGTAGGATAGTTACAGAACTGTAGCTCTCTGGAAAAAATTCATCCTTCTCAGTACTAAAAGACCATCAAGTTACTGATGTGCATCTTCTGGTGGCATTGGTCTTTCCACACATTACGAAACATTTTATCTTTTTGTCAGTACTTACAGAAGTACATTTATTAGGTGAAATACTATAAATGGAGATAACAAACGGTATTCAAGCTCAAAAGTCCATAAAACAATTTTTTAAAAAATCGGAGCAGAGCAAACACGGACCTCCAAAACATCAGAGGTGCCATGGAGGAGTGAGTATCCCCTGCCGACCGGTCACACCAGCCATGTGCACCTTGTCCTGTTTGGGAGCCACCCGTCAGAGCTAATGATATATGACCATTTGTGCGATGTGTGGAATATGGATTGTATCTCAGGAACACCTTGGCCAATATGGTACAGGGGCATTCGTTTATTTCTAAAAATGGAGATGTCATTTTTAAAAATTGGAGATAGTAACGAAAAAATAAACAGAAAAAGAACCAAAAGGCAGATTATTACCAAACTTAAGCATAAGGATGAGGATACGTTTTAGATATATATCGTGAGAGTATACCATGTGGCAAAGTTTTCTTAAAACTGATATTTTGCCTACAAGAAGGAAAAGGACCAGAGGCCCATGGGCCACAGTGCTCACCTGAGCACTATGGCTAGGAAAAAAGCAAAAATCAATCAAGCAAATGTTTAAAAGCTTCAATGCATGTGGTCCCGACTTATCCCTGAGAGGGGGAGGGGTGTAACGATTTTAATTACTTCAAATCTGTACTAAGAATGTTTACATATACAGTAAAACTCGGTTATAATGAAGTCACAGGGACCTATGAAATTACTTCGCTATATCGGTAATTCGTTATATCCGTATAAGGAATTCATTAAATTCAAATAAATTGGGATCCAAAATAACTTCGCTATATCCGTGAATTCGCAATATACTTGTTCGTATGAAACGAGTTTTACTGTATCCTTCATTTGAACAAAATTGAATCCCCTTTACCCAAGGATGCTTAGTGGCAAGAAGTACAGACGGACAGACTACAGACAAATTGTGATCAGAAAAGCTTAATTACTTGAGCTTTTCAAATCAGATGAGCTAATAATCAAATCTTGTCAGTTGATGCATTTTGGGATTTCATGTCACGACTCAAAAGTAGGTCACAGTGACCTATATTTTGATTTCAGGTATTGATTTTTGTACTATTATCACGATATCTAGGATACTGAGAGGCTT
Source organism: Saccostrea cuccullata (assembly GCF_032062105.1). Lineage (NCBI taxonomy): Eukaryota > Metazoa > Mollusca > Bivalvia > Ostreida > Ostreidae > Saccostrea > Saccostrea cuccullata. Next base: position 3,374 of record NW_026927220.1, on the reverse strand, counting down.
TGAGTAAGAGTATTTTGTTATTTGATGTCAAATGGAATTTGTCAACTTAAAAGCAGAACACAGTGACTTAAATTTTGAATCTCAAAATTGCATATCAATGTATAGGATACTTAAGGTAATCAGCAAACTTTGTAAAATGAGTGTACCAGGAGATTATGGCATTTTGATCCAAAACTTTTTTTCTGTAATACTTCAAAAGGTTGATCAGTCTGTCTGTCTGTGTGTGTGAAGGTATAAGTTCCTTAAACATAAGCATGATAAATACAGTTGATAATTAAGTCCTTACTTGGGGATACAGATAACAAAGTTCAAAAACAACATTTATATCCTTTATTTCATTCCCAAAGGAAGTTTCTTCCTAATAAATATAAACATTGTGTAAAAGATTTTTAAAAAAAACTAATATCACAGAAATTCTAAAATAAAATGTAGTCCTCCTCTTCATATTCCTGATCTTGTAATTCATCACGGAGCTTTTTCCACCAAGGCTGCCGTAATAAACGTAATGTTTCTATGTGATCAGTCCTGGCTTTGGTTGCTATTGGTAACACATTACTAGAATACATTTCAATGTCCTTTTCACCTGCATCTTTTAAAGGAGGTGCCACTGAAATAAAGCAAAAGCATGGTAAATTTTCTTAATATACTACACGTAGTATGTACTTCAGATTTCAGTGACTTTTCATTTTGTCTTTCTGTAATACAATACAATTTACAATTATAACATTTTAAATATTACAGTGTTGTAACTGACAAACTATGTGATTAAATATATATGTACATGTAGTAACTAATTATGTGATTAGGGAAGTACAGTTTTTAAGTGCTTGAATCCCTTCCAGTGATATATACTTACGTGACAGAAGCTCTGAGTCCGTGTCCAGTCTCGCTAGCAGTGCTTCTCGATGGGCGTGCTTTTCTCTTGTACTTTTTAGTGTAACATAATGTCTTTGTAACATTTCAGCGGCCTTTTTGTGAACTTTTTCCAGATCTTCCCTTTTTGAATATTGAGGCTATCACAAAATAAAAATAAATATTTACTGTGCTTTCGCATTGATGCATTATCAGTTTAAGAAATCTGTTAATGAAATTAAAATAAAATTATGGTCTTTATGAATCCATTGACATCTTACTATTTTATTCATGTCCCATACTAACCAGATTTTACTTAGTAAAACTTTAAAATTAACCAAGAAATGATAAACCAATAAGTTGTTAATTTTACCACAGGGGATATATACATGTACTAAGTCATACTTTCATGAGATATGTACAAATGTATATCTATATCCTGCTAAAATTAGTTTTATTTTAATTATGAAATCTGGAGTCCAAAACCTAAGCAATATGTATGTATGAATTCCCATGATGACACTCACCAGTTAGCTAAATTCAATGATAATCAGAATGTGTTCAGTGATTGTTAGAGTAATGATGCTGACTAACTTTTCTTCTTACTGGTTAATATAGAACACAGGGCACAATAAACTATCTACGGACACTTACTGGATTCTCGTCCCTGAACTGTGTTATCTGTTGTTGTAGCTCCACTCTTCTGTTTTCTGTCAATCCAGGTGGTTTAATTGTGAAATGAAATCTCTCTCTCTTCTTTCTCATCTTCTCCAGCCATTTCCTCACCTGAAACAAATACCAGCTAGTAAGAACTTAAGAATTCCAAACATTGATATCTTAATTATGGTATAATGAATATATATATTTAAGTGAGTTGGATTATTGTTAAATCCCGACCACTTTTTCTTCAATAGGTATTTTAACCACAATATCTTGAATCTTCCAATATCTCAAAGTTTTATAATCTAGCTCTTCTCCACTGCATTTGAAAGAATGAAGTTAAAGTGTAATCAGAATGGTTTGTTATTAATAATTACACTGTTACAGGTTATTAAGATTTCAAAAAAATATACTCTATTAAAGGAAATATTTATAATGTATTTTGTCTGATAAAATTTTGCATAAATAGAATTTCCAAAGGCTGTACACAATATTGCTGGTTATATGTTTCAAATTATTCTTTATTTACAAGTTACATTGTTGCTAACATTTAAACAGTTACTGACATCATGTTCAAACAATAAAATGTTTTTCCAACCTACTTTTCTGCACATATCATTCTTATAATATTAAAAATTACAATATCTGTTAAAGACTGAGCTTCCTTGCTTACCCCCCTTTGTAAGATAACGGCTGCCTTGTAGCGGTGAATGAGGACCCTTTTCTCATCCATTGTCTGACGCGAGTGGAATCCTCGCCAGTTCCTCTGGATTTTAATGGCTGCCTGAATCTGCTCATTCTGCAGATACTTCTCAACATGAGCTGTTTTGAAGTAAAACAAAATTCTTATATTTAATATATTTTCCACATTGTTATGATAATGGATTTCTGAAAAAGAAATTTTGATTTACATAAAAATCTGTATAAATTGGTCAATCGTCATCTCAAACAGAAGCTGGCTCCAATAGGAGAATTACCATCATTACACTCCACTTCTACACTAAAAAGTAGGATCTACTCTTTTGTTCTTGGAATGTCCGAGTCATATAAAGATCTACCTTTTGTTCTAGAACTAATGAGGATGACATTTTTTTTTAGGAATCACCATTAGGTATAATAGCTTTTATTCAAGGAATTACTGTCACTATTACTTCTAGCTTCTTTTTCTATGAATTACTAAGGCACCATTAGTTTTAGCTTTTGTTTTGTAAGAATTTATCAAGCCACCATGAATTTCAGACTTTGTTCAGTTGGAATAACTTAAGCATCAGAATGCATGTATAACCCTTTTGTTATAGGAAAATCTGAGCCATGAGATCAACTCATTTGTTGCAGATAAGTTTCCATAGATTTACAGATTGAATTCTTTGACCTACCCGCTGGTAATATTTCTATCGTGTGGAGTTGCTTTTCTTTGAATTCTCTCAGTATCTTTTGTCTGTTGAGCTTCAGTCTCCTCTCCAGTTCTAACGCTTGTCTCGCCTCCTCCTTCCTTCGCTCCATCACAATTTGTCGCCTCCTGAAAGTGGTATGTAACAAAGGAATTAAAAATATTAATAAAAAAGGGATATATGAGGATCTACCAGTAGAAAATGTAAAGTTGACTATTTAAGTCACATGCCTGTACGTATTCTGGAACTTGGAGAAGGCTTTGTCGGCTTTCCTGAGTTTCTTCCTTGTAATGAACCCTCTCCATATTGTCTGAATGACTACAGCTGCTCGGGCAAATCTCTGTTTGATAAAAAATAATAAGTTCTCAATAATGAATTTCTACATCTTCTATAAAGGACGTAATAGGGGTTGTATTTGTTTTCTTCTAAAGTCAACAGTTGATTTTTTTACAAAACTTCTGGTAAAATTTA
>NW_026927219.1:0-30650 GCF_032062105.1 Saccostrea cuccullata | reverse complement strand
GAATTATTTGTCTTTGTTCCTATATGCATAAGTCCGGCGAGGTTCTTGGAGATGATTGATTATGCAAGGTGAAGGATTAAGTGATCCGCCTTATCTAGGACAATTTACTTCATGTTTTTTTTTATTTTCTGATAATCATAGTTCTAACTGTGTCGCGCGAGTAAAATTTGAATTGTTACTGTGTTGGGACAGGCACAGAAAAACAGTGCTTGGAGACGCCAGACATGGATATTCATCATGACAAGACATTTCAATCGGTATAAAAAATTTTGACTTTTTGACCCTTTGACCTTGCATTTGAGAAATTCCAACCTTCGCAAACTTGTGACATGATATTTAGTCTCCTCCAAAGAAAAAAATTGTTTGTATAATCTGTATTTAATGTGGACTTTATATGCAACAAAAGTATATACAAAACGATATCGATTTTTATCTATTTTTCATCGTATGTATCTGTTTATCATCTAAATACAATGCACATGTCTTGGGAATTTTTATAAAGGGATGATGGATTTAGGGTTCTCGCTCTCTTACAAATTATGTCTATTAGTATATCTACTCTTTAATCGGAATCGCAAATACATTTAACTTTTAAAATTGGATTGAGATTTGCATGTTTTGAATTATTAACAACGCCATGCCGACCCAGTCAGAAGACTGAACACGCCTCTATTTCTGAAGAGTATCGTAATTGAAATCAAACATATTATTATAACATGAGCATCCAGAATTTCTGTACAGACATATTTAGCTATTGAAATAATAATAAAGTGTATCGTTGTGTATGTTCAAGTTGGGAATTTTTACAAATAACTTTTCCTTTTCACGCCATCAAACCATTAAACCCTATTTAGTTACTTTATGTCAATGATATTACATATTCAGAGTTATCAACGTAAAAAAAGCAAAACATATAAACTGTCAAAACAAAGTTATATTTTTAAAACATGGTTCTGATTAACAAAAAAAAAAAAAAAAAAAAAAATAGCGAAATCCTCCTACCATAGCAGGTGAAGTTTGTTTTCTGCCACTCAGATTGTAAGCATTTTATTGAGTTGTTTCCAGATTTTGGAAGAAAACCCTGACGACAAGAGTATAAAGCAACATTGTCAGAGACCATGACGTCAGCGTTAGCAATGATGGGAGGATCAGGACAAGATTCTGTATAGGATAAATGCATGTTATGATATTACTATAATTAGTTGATATATATACAATATATGAATTCAAGAACATGACTTACAGACTAGTTTTACATTTGTACCTTTCTAACTTTCAATACTTTAAAAATATGATTTGATGTATACTATTAATACCACATTTTGTAAAAGATATATTCATGACTTTTTGAAGACTGAACAAAGAGGAACAAAAACATCTATATTTATGAAATGCAATTAAAATACTTATTTCTTAAAGATCATGTATAAATATCTTGATCCTTACTTATACATTTAAAGTCAGTGGACGGCCAGGTACTGTTTATGCATTCAATGACGTCAACTGTATTTTTCATTGTGAAATATCCCGTTAAGCAGAAATATTTTGCTCTATTGTCCTGCACAAGAACTGCTGCATTTTCAACAGCGGGAGGTGGTGAGCAAACGACTTCATATTAAAAAACACAAATATATTAGAATTTGAATATCTTAATCCTGATGAAGATATTTTTTTCATTGATTGAAAATAGGTTTTGAACTATCGGTATTACATATTTTGTATATCATATCAACAATATACCTTTGCAGAACATTGATGTCATAGACCATGTGCCATCTACACAATTAGTTATTACGTCTTTGGAACTTTCAGTGAACCCAGTCTTACAAGAGTACAAAGCCTTGCTACCATTATTTACTCCATCATATAGTTTATATGCATTAACAATGTCAGGAGGGATCGGACAATCTAAAGTGTAGCATTGATACCATATTTTAAATTAAATCCTGTGAAAAATGGAGTCAAAGTATATTAAAAACAACAAAATTCGAACAAAGAATATTTTTGACAGTTGTAAATATATAATTTGTTTCTGTATTGTAATTATCGTTAAGGGACTCCGATCCTAAGCCAGGAAGGACAACTCTTTATTGTATTATTTAATTCAAAAAGTCTCAAAATGAAGATTGAAAATTAGATCTTTTAATGCAACAATTTTCATTATATACCTCTCAATGTGCTTCAAGGTTCTTTGAAGTTCTCAGAAAGGTCTAGTTAATAGTCAAAATTTTTACCCAATAAAAGCATTTTAAAATTTCATATACATGTATCAAGAAATCAAAGAAATTTAAGTACATTATATGTATAAAAATTATGGAATTTCTTAAAAAGCCTGGATGCCTATGATTTTTTTTTATTCTTAAAATGTGTTTATTGATCAAATATGAATTGGAAAAAGCAGAGCAGGTGTTTTTATTCGCAGTTCTTGAAAATATATTCGAGGTTTACCAATTTTCTTTATGTGATATGCTTAATTTAGTAGATAAAGTTTGAAAAATTATTATGGGTAAAAACGCTTTACTTTGAAAATTCAGAGACATTTTTGTGAGCATTTTCAATTATTCAATGCTTGATTTTCAGAACCAGCGGACCGGAGTACCTTCAATAGTGTTTGTTGAAAATAATAGAAGAATAGAATAAAACTATAGTTATTCTTTTCAAATATTGAAAAGATTAATCAAATAACCCTTACAATATCGTAGTGAATAATTATACCTGTAGATACGCATCTTGTCTTTGACCAGTCAGGCGAACAAAATTCCGTTCTATTACAAGGCGTGCCTACATAGAATTAACCTGTATTATTTGACAATTAATTGGAGGTAATTCTTCTTCTAATAATTTCAATTTACATCTTTATGTAGTCTCAATATCTATTCACAGAAAGTTTGATTGACAAGAAATTAAATTTTGATGTCTAATGCACAACATTTTTTCTCTGCATGGGATGGAGAGCAAAGAACTTTACATGAAAGAAAGCGTCAGGATTTGATCATTTACTTAATTATTAAAATACTTGCCTGTAATGTCAATAACTTTAACGATGACTTCCACAACGTCACTTTCTTGATTACTTTGCCCGTCACCCCATTCTCTACCCACGTAAACCAAATGTCCATTTGTATTTGTCGGGGATGGTCTCCAGAGCATAACTTCTGTCTCATTGTATCCGTATATTATAGCTCCATATGGGTCATTGGAGGTATCAATCATGGCGCTACCGCCAGCATGAAACATGTATCCCTCGTTGCTTGGAGATAATACTTTCATCTGATGGAATTAAAGGGGAAAGAAGTGTATAAAAACATGGAAAAGGGTATATGAGATGTCATTTTAATTGTATTCTTTTTATCTGTACTGACAATTTCAACTCATGAAGTTTTTTTAAAGATAAAATAAATACCCAGATGCGATTTTTTAAAATCATAATTATTTAATTATTTGCTTGACAATAAATGGATTTATTCGTATTCTTTAAGAAACTCCAAAATCTTTGTCATTTTGATGAAAAAATGCAATATATATCTTTTTTTAATCATATAAAAAACTCAACATATTTGAGAAAGAGTTTTAAAACGCCACCTAAAACCTATGTTAAATGTTAAAACCACCGTAACGAATAAGACTTGCTTAACGTTGGACTATTTTTTGACGCGTTACAATTCATACTTACATGAACTGAAACTAATGTGGAATCAAGATTATACACCGAATCAAGGTTCACTCGGTCGACAGTGTTTGTGTCGCTCTTATCCACTGTGAAGTGTGTTGAGAAATGCTTATTACAAGATTCCAGTATCCAGGCCTGGATATACAGGCTAGCAGTTTCGCCTCTAAAGCTTTCTGCTCCCCAGCCATCTTCTGCACAAGCCACATAATCTGGAGAATGTAAAATCTACACTACCCCAGAATGCTTCAATAAAAGTTTCAGCTTTTCAAGGCCAGTGTTTCTTAAGGAGAAGACATTTTTTTATATATTTCAATGTAAACTTGGATTCCCTATTATGACCCCTTGCTTCCCAGAGGTCACTAAATGAATAATTTAGAATCTACACTACCCAAGAAACATAAGTTTCAGCATTTCTAGTCAAGTGGCTCTTTCAAAGATTTTTTCCGGTACATTTCAATGTTAAACTTAGAATACTTATTGTTGCCCGGCCCTACCCCTGGGGGTCATGATTTGAACAATTTAGAATCTATAGTACCGACCACACACAACCTGACACCAAAACAGTCCCAGAAAGCAGTTCTCTGGGACTTCTGTGGGACCCATATGGGACAGATCTAGAAAGCAATCTTTTAGTAAGTAAATATTAGTCAGGAGAAGATTTTATCCCTAAGAAATAAACTACAGGTTTATGATAAAAAAATATCTTCGTGTAGCCTATTCCATTATTTAATGTAAATTTATGTACTGAAAATCTGCATTGGCACAATATAAAAAAGAATCATTACAGTTAGATATTTTTTTTTTATTAAAAAATGCTTCACATTTTACAAGTACCACGCTAAAAAATTGTATTCCATTCAACCCTCAACTAAAAGAATTTATTGAATGACCATGAAATAAAATTAATATACTACAATTCTTCCGTAACATAAATAATGTGAACAATCATTGAGGAATTTATCAATGAATTAGTTTTAATTTTATAAACAAGATACGAGGGTTGTCCCAAAAAGTCGTAGACAGGGAACATAGTTTATTTCCACTTTGCTAAATCAATTTTTTATATTATCATAACAAAGAGTAACATTTTATGATCATGTATTTCAAGTTTCATGACGATTCCACATTTAATAAGAAAACTATGAAAAAATAAAGAAACCACGTAAGTGTACATCGGCGCACGATAGCAAGCGTAATTTACGTCTCTCATAACGTGAAGGTCCTTTTTTCTGCTTCACATAAGGCTATTAACATCCAAATGAATATTTTTGTATAGTGAAAATCCACAATTGACCAAGGAAATAATTTAAATTCAATGTTGTTCGTTTTCTTAAGCAGATTCATATTTCAGTCAAAATTAAATTAGTTGAAAGATCGCCTTACATTTTAGGCAGCAGAGAATACATTTCCAAGCGCCGGGTATGCGTTCGACGACGTCATTTTCATCAAACTCAATTCGAACACCACTTTGAAAATCATGCCACCAGTCGTCTGTTTCTAATGTTATTTACATGAAAATTTGACATATTATTAAGATTTTGATTCTATTTTCAGTGATTTAAATTTTAGATTAATTTTTTTACATAGTACCAAAGAAATAAAAACAAATGTAATAGTTATATGCCTCAATTATTCCGAATTTTGGTCGTGCGCCGACAGACCATATCGGCCTTCATATAAATCATCCCAATATAATTAATATGAAAGATATTTATTAAAGAATTCGCAATTTTAAAGAACATTGAATGTATTAGGGTGAGTTCACCATGCATCGGACACATACCTTGCTTCGGACAACTTTAGACAATGAATTCTCTTTCAACTTAAGAGTTCCGTGTATTTATTTGTTTCTGTCTAGAAGCTGAAGATTTAAATTTTCTAATGATACCGATTGTTATTATCATATTGTGATAAAAATGCCCCGAGAATGGCCTTGAAGTTACGTCATATTTTACATCATCAAAGGGGAATAACCAGAAATTTATGATTTTGCGATTTTTAGAGTTATCGTTCTTAAAATTCGACTTCAACGGAACGAGTCAGACTTTGGTAAATAAAGTCAAAGATTGGTAATTTTACATAAATTTTAAAGAGATTTCATTTCAATGTTCGTATAATTCTGTTTAGAGCAGGTTTTCACTAGTATGTTCATTTCTCCGTACATCAGACACAAATTAACCATGCATCGGACACTTTCCGATGCAATGGTAAGCACTACCATTTTCATACAGAACCCAGCTGACAGCTGTTTTTTGCGGAAAAGGAAAATAAAAACTCTATATGTTCAGTCAAAATACAAGTTATCGATATATGACGTCTGGAATTTGACTCAATTTATTTCTACAAACCAGAGTATGATAAACCATGAAAAAAGGGCGCGAATTACCGCAATATAATCATTTTTAAGCATTTCTAAGGCAGACTGATGTCTCTCGAATCGTTCTACATTTGTGCAACGATATCATCAATTAAATTTAAGTTGAGGGTTATTTCTTAGATAAAAGATAAAAATATATCGATATCAAGCATTTTAAAGCACTTTGATAAAGGTATTATATCTTTCTGGTCAAAATACCGTCTGTCCGATGCATGGTAAACAATGTCCGATCCATGGTGAAATTTGAGTTATCACTAAAAACTGGATTTTTGGGGAACATTTTCTCAATAAAGGGCATATAATTGTGTCCCAAATTGATATTTTAATCACAAACTAAATGTTAAACTCCATTTTGATAATTTTCCGTCGGTAGCGATATCGCTAGCACTTGTTGAAGTACAAGGGTATCCGATGCATGGTGAATTCACCCTATGTCTATGCAAAATTTGGTTAGTATTGGTTGTGTGTTAAAAAAGTTATTAACATTGTCTACGACTTTTTGGGACAACCCTCGTATTTAAAAAGTACACTAATTTTACAAATAAACAGTTGAAATACCTGGAATTGTGATTTATTGTGGTATATAAAACGAAAATTTTGTTATGATTATGATTGCTTGATCTATCCTAGTAAATCAGTTATATAAAAAATATGTTTAAGACATGTGTAAAATTACTTATCAAAACGGACTTGTTCAATACATCTAGCCAAGATGCCGTCCGTGTATAAAAATACATTTGAATACATATTCTTGAACATTTAGAATAATGTACTCTGAGGAGTAAATTAAACAGAAAAAGAGAAACCATATTTAATTAAAAATCCTTTTCTTTATACTTTTACGCAAAGAATTTTAAAAGCTTCTCTCAGTCTTGAAAACTTGTAACTATTTCATTGTGACGCAGTATTTGTCAGGTATATGACGTCACTGATACATCAATGGACACGTAGATTCAACCTGAATAATGGAACCAATTTTTATGTAAATATTACGTTTGAAGGCAAAAATGAGTTCTGTTTTTAAATAAAGTAGTTATTATTTTTTTACATTAAATTTCTTTAGTGTATCGATTCTAAATATTTCACTAGGATTCCGATAAAAAGGTGTTTAGCAGATTTACCGATGCCACGGGAGATAACTTATGCATTGCTAAATTTCATAAAAACGTCCATATATTTTGCCGGAAAACTACAATCAAAAGTGCTTTTCCCACCGATTTTATTTTTTAAACAAAAAGATTAAATATTTCTAGATTCAGTTTGGTGTAAATTATATTCCTGTTAAAAAATGTATTAGAAATTACAGTTCTTTGTTTCTCACCTACATTCAATGGTTTATATAAGGGAATTCAAAAACACACAACACAAGGGTATTTTACTAAATAAGTAATTTTCCAACAAATCTTCAATTGCATTATTCCTTTTGGACTACATTGATATTGTTTTAGATAAAATATCAAATATTCCTCACATTCGATACTGCCTGGTTTTTCAGTGGACTGCCTCTATAAACCTTTGTTTGAGAATTGTGCTGATTTTACTGGATATTTAGTGTATTAGTTAATGATTTATTGTTCATCTTTAAGTTCTCTTTTTCTTAAATTCCTTATGGACAACCAGTAACTAAGTGCATTTTCCACAGCCCATGTCATTAATATACCCGTTTAAGATATTGGAAAATTTCACCACATTCCAATTACCAATAAGGTCACTCGAGCTTTCTGAAAATGATAGTTGTGAAACCCGGGGGAGACTTATAGAAGCATTTCAGCCTAATGTCCGATTCGAATACGTAATTCTACATATTTCTACCCTTTTCTCTATTTTTCAGTGTAATTCATACATGTAGGTGTGAAAGCCTTCTTCCTTCAATAAATATATTTCAAATTGTTTCTATGCGCCTACTGTTCATAAATGACCTTCGTATACATGTAAGGATTCCTGGCATACTACTCGGAATCAATTTCTGCCTTTTATTGTCTCGTTGTTTATTGGAAATTTCATTTCTGAGTTAGCTCCGCCATTTACATTAATAAACCACGCCTATTGGGACTGCTCTCTGGGACTGCTGGGACTGCTGGGACTGTTCTCTAAGACCGCTGGGACTGCTTTCCGTGGCTAATGGGACTGCTCTCTAGGACCTCTTGGACAGCTGGGAGCTCTCTGGGACCGCTGTGGGACTGCTATAGCAGTCCCCGGGACCGCTCTGGAACTGCTTTGTGTCAGTTTGGGTCTGGTCGGTACTGTACACTACCAAGCGATGCATCAACATAAGTTTCAGCTTGTGTGGCCCAGTGGTTCACGAGAAGAAGATTTGAAAGTTTTTTTTTTATACATTTCAATGTAAATCTTGGATTCCTTATTGTGACCCTGACCTACTCCCGAGGATCATGATTTGAACAATTTAGAATTTACACTACCCAAAGATGTTTCAATATAAGTTTCAGCTTTTTTGATCAAATGATTCTTGAGATGAAGATTTTTAAAAGCGTTTTACCTAAATATTGCAGTATAAAAATTAGATTCCCTATCGTGGCTCCGCCCTTCCCCCGGGGGTCATGATTTTGATAATTTAGAATTAACACTACGTTAAGATGTTTGTACCTAGTTTGATAAATATTGGCCCATTGGTTCTTGAAAAGAAGTTGAAACTGTGAAAACTGTACGGACAGACAACGGATGATCAGAAAAGCTCACTTGTGCTTTCCCCTCAGGTGAGCTAAAAAAAATTAATAACTCGAAACACGTAACAAACTTAAAAAAAATTAATAAAATGTATGATCAATAATTTTTCATTTTTTATCAAATCTAATAGTTATTGTAATAGAGTGATAACAATGCTCACAAAAACTTACCTGACATAGACCAAAGACGAATTTCTTGTTCATTAAATGCAAAAACAGTCCCACAGACAGTTTCATATTTACCAATTATTTCTGAATTGAATGTCACACCTACAATAAAATATGCCATAACTATTCTTAAATGAATCGTTTGGTTCTAAAATGTAAAATACAAAAAAATTACGAACTGAGAAAAATTAGGCGTGGAATTATTTCATTCGTCTGAGTTCATTGATCGTGGTTAAACAAAATTTCGTTGGTTCTTTGAAACTTAAAAAAAAGTTTGTTGGTAGGTTCATGTATATATAGAAGGTTTTCAAGTAAATAAATATGTAGACAAAATAGTAGTTCATGGGGGATGTAAAATTGTGGTTTAAAGTGGACCATGAAATCGACGATAATTTGGCCTCCATGTACATCGATGATTCTACGGAAAGTATGAAGTTACAATTTGGCCAGACTCACCTGTTGCCTCGGACACATAGCCATTGGTCATCTTTAACTGAACAACAACAAAATCGGGGTTTCTACCAAGTCCGTGAGTTATAGTTTTATAACTGTCCCCTGGTTAAAAAAAGAATTTCGTTTGTTGAAGTCTTGATTTTTAACATTCCAATTGATGATTATAACAGAAATCAGAAACGTGTAAAAAAAAATTTGACCCAAAAATACTTGTATTAAATCATATAAAACTTTACCAAAAAGTAATAATCATTTAAAATTCAGAGTAATAATGGTTTCGAGAAATATGAGAGATTCTATCAGAATCTTGGGATATATTTTCTTCCCTGTAGATTGTGCACAACCAGCTTAGATCCTTTGCTTTGGGATCTGAGAAGCGCCGAGCAACGAGCGAAATTCAAAAATGTCTTATTTTATACATGTAGATATGCATAATATATTCTTAATGTTTAAAAAGAAATATAGATAATTTTTTTAACTTATTTCCGAATAAGTATTGTTTCAACTTCGTATAAATGCTTATATTAAATTCATAAAAAATCAAACGTAATTTATGTCTTAGCATAAGCTTATATAATGTTCAGGAGAATACTAATATGTGAATAAGATATAGATATATATATATATATATATATATATATATATATATATATATATAGAAAGCACAGAGAAATCCACTTTTACAAGGATACTCACTTCCGCCCCAGCCCGGGGTTGAACTCTCGACCTACGGAATCTGTCTCCTAGCAGTATAGGAACAGCGCGTTAGACCGCTCGGCTATCTAGGCAAGTTAAAAAACTTGTTTTCGATGCCGATGGAATTCTCACAACGCTGTCCTACACTACACGGTCATTGAGAATGGAAGTGAGATACAGTTATTTGGACATTAGTTTTTAGAGGATTGTTACCAATACATGTTGCGATGAAATTAATTTTTATTTATAAAGCACAAATTACAACAACTCTTAAGCTAATATAACTGCCCTAAGTGAAGGAATATTAATATAGAAAGCACAGAGAAATTCACTTTTACAAGGATACTCACTTCCGCCCCTGCCCGGGGTTGAACTCTCGACCTACGGAATCTGTCTCCTAGCAGTATAGGAACAGCGCGTTAGACCGCTCGGCTATCTAGGCAAGTTAAAAAACTTGCTTTCGATGCCGATGGAATTCTCACAACGTTGTCCTACACTACACGGTCATTGAGAATGGAAGTGAGATACAGTTATTTGGACATTAGTTTTTAGAGGATTGTTACCAATACATGTTGTGATGAAATTAATTTTTATTTATAAAGCACAAATTACAACAACTCTTAAACTAATGTATTGGTAACAATCCTCTAAAAACTAATGTCCAAATAACTGTATCTCACTTCCATTCTCAATGACCGTGTAGTGTAGGACAGCGTTGTGAGAATTCCATCGGCATCGAAAGCAAGTTTTTTAACTTGCCTAGATAGCCGAGCGGTCTAACGCGCTGTTCCTATACTGCTAGGAGACAGATTCCGTAGGTCGAGAGTTCAACCCCGGGCTGGGGCGGAAGTGAGTATCCTTGTAAAAGTGAATTTCTCTGTGCTTTCTATATTAATATTCCTTCACGTAGGGCAGTTATATTAGTTTAAGAGTTGTTGTAATTTGTGCTTTATATATATATATATATATATATATATATATATATATATATTATATATATATTATAATCTGTGGACAGTTGTTTTTGATTGGAAAACATAAGCAGATACATACATACATACATACATACATATATATATATATATATATATATATATATATATATATATATATATATATATATATATATATATATATATATATATATATATATATATATATATATATATATAATTATAAAAGAAAAAGAAAATGAAGTTTCCAAATTTCATTTAACACAAGCGCTTTCTGGATCTCATAATCCGTCTTCAGGTGTACATAAATGGAAGTTCAATTTATGTACACCTGAAGACGGATTATGAGATCCAGAAAGCGCTTGTGTTAAATGAAATTTGGAAACTTCATTTTCTTTTTCTTTTATAATTATTTTCACCTGTGTGACATCGACTGTGAACTATTTTCAACTATATATATATATATATATATATATATATATATATATATATATATATATAAAATCCAAATTCAAATGATAAACTCAAACTTTTATCTAAAGCGCTTTCGCCCCATGCGGGCTCATCAGTAGATTTGAAATTTAAAATCTACTGATGAGCCCGCATGGGGCGAAAGCGCTTTAGATAAAAGTTTGACTTTATCATTTGAATTTGGATTTTATTTTATCCCTATACCAAGGAAAAATAATTTTTTGTATATATATATATATATATATATATATATATATATATATATATATATATATATATATATATACATGTATGTATGTATCTGCTTATGTTTTCCAATCAAAAACAACTGTCCACAGATTATAATGTGCAACGCAATGAAAGATTGTATCAATGAAATATTTAGTTACAGAAATCTACCTAATAAATTAAGATATAACTTAGAAATGTTTCATTTTGTTAAAGGTTTTAAATATCAAAAAAGTTGAGCGTATTCGTTTATCTATGGCCAGCTAGAGTATCAGAATACAGAAATACAGAACGAGAGTTAATGGAAAAATGATAAACTTTTTATTTTTTCTTTTCATGTAACTTATAATTAATAGTAATGATGACAGAGTCGATGCGATGTTTTCTTTTTAAGATTCAATTAAATAAAAAAAATATTGCTAATCCTTGGCCTTTTCTTACACAACAAAAACTAAAAAAAGATTCTTTATTTTGAAATACTCCGTATTGCCTTGCAATTGTTACAATTGATAGTTTTCATGATTTTTAGGCAGTGTTCTGTTTCGTAATTTCATCTTATCTAGCTTTGAAATACAAAGATCAATATGCGTCTGCAAATGCACCCTTTCGAATGATAAAAACACATTCAAAATGCTCAAAGAAAGTATGGATGATGACTTTAATTGAGTTCTGTTGTATGTATTTCTGATCGCGATTTCTTCAAATAAATGTGTTCATATATTATGCATATGAAAGGTATATTCTGCATCTTTCATGTCTTAAATGACATTCATGCGTACGGGTTTAATACATTTCTCTGGAGCATTTAACGCTTATTTGATAAATTCATCGTTTATTCTTTCCGTGGAAAATTTATGAGATCGATCTTTTTGAGTTTGTTTTTGTTTGAATAATCAATGAATCGGGTCTCATTATAAAGATTTTTATATCATATAGTTATCCTTTAAGGTAGAACCTAAGTCTTTGTCACGAGATTTTCAAACTTCTCAAAATGATAAATTAGCACTTGCTTATCAATCAGTTAAAAACACATGACATGTTTCCTTGTTATTAAATGTAGTACAGCCTGTGAAACTTAAAATGGTAATTATATACTGCGACTTCACATTGTCTGTCATTTTTAGGGGTACTTGTCATAAAGAGAATATGAAAAATTAAAAAAATTCTTCTTTAAACATCGTCGTTTATAGAATTTATTGACTGAGCAGTATTAAGCAATATTTCTCAATAATAAATTCTTTTTTATTCAATTGACATAAAAGATATGTCTACGTTGAATAAAATGAAGGCAAATGAAGTCTGTTTTTATTAATCAATTCTCCACACTATTTGTAAATATTTTGCAGACGTCTTTGTCAGAAAGTTTTCAATCTTTAATATGATGAACATATCCAAATGAAAAATGATTAAAATATTTACCTTTCAACACAAACTAACGAGAGATAGGTTATTTACCAATTCTTCTTTTCTTGACCTTTTAGCTCTTACACAGGGTTTAATTATTAATTAACTGTTTTGGGGAAACTTTCAGATTTACGATGCGAAAAATTATCAAAAAATTGTAATTTTCTATTTAAAAAATAGAAAAATTGTAAACAAACACCAATCATTCAAAATATACACGAATAATTCCTATCCAGTTATGAAAAAGAATGCACATCATTTCATGATAGACATCACAACATTTACATACAATCTACGACACATTTTTGACTAAAATACATTTCATCAAGAAAATATTCTATTTAGATATCAACTAAAGATTTCATAAGATTTTTGCATTCCCTCAAAATAGTTGCATTCTCTTCACATTATCACAATAAGTTGTGTAATTTCAATACATGACTCATGAGATAGTTTTGGATTTGTTCATTTAAAGTTAATGTCTAGTAAATAAAAGGCGCCTTCAAGTTTCTCCAATTTAAAAAATTGTATTAAGTCATTTAGCTTTAGGAACAAAAATATATGAATTGAATAAAGGTACATATTAAGAATATTTTGGCATGATTTAAAATTGTATTCCATGAATTTCTAATTGCTTTATTTCTACAATTTTTATTGAAGCTGTAAAGTACGGGAAAAATCACATTATATTAATTATGACGTCATAATGGATCTTGCACACACACTTACCACATGATGTCATACGACGTAGGTTCCACGTTAAGAAAATATTCTTTATCATACATGTTTATTTGGAGCTTTTTTAAGTCTTATTTAGTTTCATGAAATTTATTTTTTGACTTTCCATTTGTTTTCTCTATGCTTTTGCAAATAAAAAAAAAATATTTGTTGACATCAACGTAATCATGAAAAACGCACATGTAGGAATATCTTATCACTATTTAGTTTATTTCATCCAAAATCTTGTAACTCTGCTACACAACGGTCCCAATGCTTTTAAGTTTTGATAAACGAACATACAGAGCGTTTGTATACTTTTTAGGTAGTTTGAGATTAAAGTTCCTAGAATATAAAAAACTGTCATATTAGAAAGGTGATAGTGAGAAACAGTTCGGTTGAATTTTAATTTATTTTCACTAGAGAGAGATAGATAGGGAGTGAGAGAAAGAGAGATAGACAAGAAACAAATGTAACAGCTAGAAAACTTTTGAAACAGCATTGTAATATGACTATTGATTAAACCGTTACTATATTCATATTCCTCGATTTTCTGATTTTTATCAGAAATGACATGGAGCATGATAAATGAAGATTTTTGTTGTTTTGAAGATAGACCTTGTTTTGTATTAATACTTCACAATCTAAAAGGTTTAGTACATGATTTAGATATTAAATTTCACTATCATAATGGTACTTTATTCATTTTACGTACTAAAGAGTTCAATATAGAAGAGATAAATCTTCGCATGTATTGAATGTTTGGATTTATACGACACTGACACGCTCATGCTGAAATTCCATCTCTCTACAACTTCACATTAGTATCCTCTTTCTAGAAAAAATATTGTTGAAATACGCGCGAGTGATTTTCTTTTTCTAAGTGGGGTTGAGGATATAAATAAATGATTAAAAATGAATAAAATTGGAATTGTACTGGTACATTGTAAATTATTTAATCATTGAATGAATATTTTGAATACCTGTTGATAGATATACGTCATACATGTAAATGTGTTTATTCTGGTAGCAATTGACAATTTCAATTAACTAATACCACATGAATAATGAAACCATTTCTTTTACAATGAAACATATGGATATAACGAGCAGTACTCAAGCTCAAAAGTCCATAAAACAATACGAAACAGGAGCAGAGCAACCACTGACCTCCAAAACATAAGAGGTGGGATCAGGTGTCATGCAGGACTGAGCATCCCCTGTTGACCGGTCACACCCGCTGTTAGCGCCTTGTCATGATCGGAAAATGAATTATGAATGATTTGAAAACGTCTTTGCTGATTTTTTGAGTGCCGTTTATTATTGGATACAATGCGACTATAATATCAAAATATTTTGTCATTTATTAAGTTCCTGTGTAAAAAGCAAATTAAAACTGAAAATGATTAGAGATAACTCTAAAAAATTATGATAAGATTGGACAGTTGGACAATTCAACCGCATTCATATTATTATACATTCTCGTGAAGGGCGCGTCAATATTAAATGGAAAGATGATCACAACATAGTTGTTTTGATTATGGACTTAATAGATATATATCTTTCTTTAAATCTAAATTGGCTTTGATACATGTATATGACCTGAATAATATTAAAGCAACTTTACTACCTGCTTAAGCGTGACAAAATTCTGAATAGCTATGTTTATTTTTATTGGTTTTTTTAAATGCTCCGTATACTTGATCACTGCATAGGGCTCCTGGCGGGTGCGACCTATAAAAAGGGGATGCTTCCTCCTAACCTTTGTACAATTACAGACATGTTATGATTTAAAAACAAAACTCCACAATGAATCTTTGAACATTCCAGAATAGATACGAGACACAGTTTTTAATGTCTTGATAGAAGCATATCTTACCTTTTGAAATGCTTTCACTGCCATAGCTTGTGAATTTCGCTAGTGGTAGATCACACAATCCCCATACCTTAATCCTAATAAAACCTACCGAATAATTTCCTTCAAATGGTCCAGCGAACGCAGATCCACCTAAAACGTAATAAATAAAAAAAGAACCCATCATTGATGCTATAAACATTACTAGTATATAATCATATATATTCTACATACATGTATTTCTGATATAGGTAAAAGATTAAATATTTCTAAATGTTTCTTAATTTTGTTTATTTCCATCTGTTTTAATGTATGTATCCCAATTTTCGATTTTTACCTTCAGCATAAGAATTTTCAGCTTATTTACTGCTATTTCCTACAACGGAGTTTCAAGTTTGACTAAATCATTTTATTTTGAAACTTTTTTTCGAAATAATAATTTAAATTTATATGTTCGCTGTATCGTTGTTTTCTTCAAATGAACTCTACGTCTAGCTCTCATAAAGAGTTTATGATTATAGAAGTTCATACTGTCAATATCCTTCATAAAAAAACAATTTACAATCATGAATTCACGAAAATAGATTCATCTTGTTAGAATAGAATTGGATATCGTTCCTTTTCTCATTTACAAAATCTTCCTTGTTTTAAAATATCTAGCCCATGCTGTCATTAAGGTTTAAAATTCCAGGCTTTATTTTTTCCCCATTATATCTTATATTATTTGAATAAACAATTAAAAAGTTATCGTTTTTAAAACAAAGCAGTAAAATACCCTTGATTAAACTTTTACCTGTGAATATAAGCACTCCCTTGTTCGAATCGTTATTCCTCACAGATACAAAAATTTTTACATGATTTTCATTGTAAATATAAACAACGCCACCGTAGATATTATCTCTGTCATCGTCATCTCTTTGTGCTGATCCGTATGCAGGGAAAATGACGTCATATCCGTTTTCTTTTATTTTTACCTGCACCTCAACTTTTGCAGGCATGTGTTCTAATGGATGTTGAATGAGAACTGGACTAGATTTTTGTGATTCAACTTGAATCCAGTCGCTGATGTACACAGAACATATGCAACGCTCTAATGCTTAATTAAAAATAAAACATGATAGTATTAACAAAAATGTGAGAACTGGTTATATATTTTATATATATACAGAATATCCGAAAGGTACATTATTTAGTTTCAGTAACAAAGAAAATATGATTCGTATAGTTCATAAATACCATAGAGAGAAAAAAGCAACATGTTAATGAAACGGCATTTAATAATAATAATAATAATAAAGATGTCCCGCTTTCCTACATTTTATTGGGTTTTTTTTTAATTAGTAATGAGAAGTTGCTTTCTCTTATTTGAATATAGCTATTTGGTTTAACTCGGTTATAGATTTTAAATTCAATTCTTTATATTTTATATAAAAATGGATATTAAATGCGGGTAACATGTCTTACAGCAAGCGTTTTTGTTACTCGTAAAATGTTGGCCGTTTATCAATAGAGATACAGCTTTACACTCTTCTACTGAAAATCGCTGTGAATAGCAATTGCCACCTACCAATAAGTATACTTTGGACAGTTTAATTTTTTTATGCATTTTGTGGTTTGAAAATTTTAATCAAAAAACATGATAAAAATAAAAAAAAAATTAACTTACTGGTTAGAACGAAAAATAATCCTTTCATTATGTGAATTTGATTTTACATTGTTCCTTCTTCAAAAAACAACCCACTTATATCCGACAATACAAAACGTGACGACCGGAGGCGGGAAAAAAGATTCTAAATCATGTGATCTGGATTATTTTTTTATTTTATCTAGGGTATTGATTAACTATCATAAAATGCATAAAGACATTGGCAGGTTTTAGTTATTGATTAAAGTACTAGAAGCAGATGTAATCTTTTATTTATTAACGAGTTGACATACCATTTGATCAAAAGTATAATATCCATCCTTTTTGTGTAATGTCAATACGAGAAGAAATTCAAGTTAAGTATCTATCAGGCTTCCTAAATATGATACACGATGCCCAAACGTAATAACCACCTCTCTTTTACGCTTTGTAGTAGCCATCTCTTTTCCACAACTCCTCGTATACAAATGAGTAAAATTTCAATTTAGACATTCTCAAGATTTTTGTTAAGTAGTACCACTGAATAAAATTTTAAACATTTTCACAGATTCTTTATTACATATTGTCCATGTGAGCTTTCTATTTTAATTTTTGAACTGATACTTATTTCGGGTCTCTTTGAGGAAAACATGATTTTTTTCCCATATGATTATAATCGTATGGAAGGCGGGGTACAGTACTGTACATGAACTATTTAATGAGCTCTTTGGTCCACATCTAGATTCCTTTACAAAGATGCTGTAAACCAACTTTTATACGCGTGTGAGAAATGTCCGCGAGTTTCGCGACTTACTTCAACTCGCGAATATTTAATCCCGCAAGCCAAGTATTTTGCTGAACGTGTTTCCTCGTTCACGAAAAATAATTCTAGCGGATCAATTTCAAACTGACAAAACGCGAATAAAAAATGACGCAAATAATATTTATTTACGGTATACATGTACAACTAACAGAATTATTAAACTTCCCATCCTTGGCACCCAGACGCAGACCATATTAAATTAAAAGGGTGACGATGACGAAAAAAGATCAATTACAAACAAGCAGCCATCTGCCAAAAATACAAGAACAGGGCATAAACTCGGTCCCATGGGAAAAAAACCCTGAAGTTGGATAGGGTGCCTTGGAGGATTAAGCAACCTGTGTTTATCGGTCACACTTGTCATGTTTCCAATAAACAGAGTTTTCCAGAAAACGCAAATGCTTTGAATATTTTAGAAACTTTCCTACGCTGGTATGTTAAGGTTACAACCAAATATTCTACTTGCCTATATGAAATGACGTCATTGTAAGCTCTATGACGTGAAGTTTAGAGATAACAATTTCTTAAAATCGATATATTAGATTGATTTGAGGACGTAAAAATGAATCAAAATATGCTGAAACATAATACTTAAGAAATTCTGTCGTTTCTGGGTCTCCGTATTTATCAAAGGGGTTAAAAACCAAACCCGTTACGTCATAACTGTTGATCATTCAGTAGCAGAGTGAAAGTGAAACGTAGCGAGAATGCATGTAAACAAACACACGAAATCGGAGTTTAAAAGCATTTAGAATGAATATAATGTGTGATTCATTTGTGAATAAAGCTTATAGATAAGGTATGCTAATATATTTCTAAATTTCTTCGTAAAATAAAAGCAGACAGGGTGTTTACTTGCCGATCAGCCTTTCCTCTGTCGTTCGTAACAAAAAAGATGCAAAGTTCAGCACTACGCAGCACACTTAGAAACTTAATTTTTGTTTCTAACTAAAGTTCTTATTCTATTGATTTTGGAAAGTGCTGCTAGAGTCGTATGGTTTATGGGAATTGTTGCAATTTTTTCGATCATATGAACAAAATGTAAAAATTTTGAGAAGGTTTCGCCCAAAAGTGTTGAAGAATTATTTCTGTGATAGGACAGTAAGAGTCTAGCAGCACTTTTCATGGTACAGAGATGTTTTTACACAACTATTATTACAAACTGAAAGTTGAAATTTTCACTGTTTAATTAAGGTATTTTTTCTAATTATAGACGTCACGTTATGACATCGTGGTGAAGTACTTCCTGTAGTATAAGTCCCATTGAAGTCTATAGAAAGCATATTGATAGCAAACGTTTTATCCACGATTTATTAGTGTTACATATTATGAAAAAAGTGTTATTACGCCGAATTCTGATCCGTGTGCTGCCTTAACAAATCCGCGTACCTAAACTGATATTTTTTCACGTTTTATAGGTTTGTGACGTCACATGCATACAAAACAGCATGTTAACATGATATTAATTTGTGGTTGTCCAACGGCATTTTGTTTACTTTTCATAATACGTGTAGCATTAATTGATAAAGATTTCTTTATTATTAGGCTAAACGGGAAAAATGATGTCAAGAAATTTACCTCCATAGATTTTCGATGATCCTATCACTCGTGTATAATAGTTCATTCGACATTATAAATGTATGAAGATTTATGCAAAAACATTTCTAATTCAATCTTATCAAAATATGAGCGATAATTTTAAGCACCATATTATCAAGCAATTTTTGTTGAGGGGGATATGACTTCTGTCAAATGGGGAAATAGAAATGTGAATTAAGGAAAAACAAAATCATATATCTTGGACACAGGTTTTTCATTTATTAAACAAATTAGGAGAAAACTTGAATAGTTATGGTCAACTCTACCTTGAACATGTAGAAATGATAAAGAGAGCACATATTATCAAAAGGAGTCCTTTTCCAGTCATTTTACAAGCTTTAATCTTCAAGAGAAGAGGTTCAGTAGAGCAACAAAAAATAAACTTAAAAGTCAGGAGCAGGACGTCATAGACCTACGTAATGACAGCTGTTTAACTTTGCTAGCAGTTTGGTTAATTTTCAGTATAAGGAAATTGTCTATTAAAATAATTAATCACCCAATCATTTACCAGCACTAATATTTATATAAGAGAAAATTAATGATAGCCACGGGCTTAAATTAATTTTGTCGGAGGCGCAATTCTGGAACAAAATTACAAATGCCACTCAGTTAACCTTTTATTTGATCTAACCAGCATGGTATATTGGAACAGAAATCATGCATAATAGAACACACATGTTTGAATTGGTAATACCTAAATACATCTTTAGGAATGCAATTAAATGCTTTTGATTGATTGTCTGTAATAAGCTCATCAATATGAAGAGTTGAAGAATATTTCATTTTAATCTCTCTCCTGAATGATATTTTATATGTTCCTAATCTCAATATTGGTAGCACTTCTCTACGTTTATCAGCACTAGCAGTAGGAATGTCAGTATTTGTCTAGCTTTGTCAGTAAAAAATTGGGAATGTTTGTAGGATTCTGACTAAGTCGTGTATAGATAAAGCTCTTGATGAAAATCCATGTTTTGAAGAAGAAATATTTTTGTGAAATTTAGAGCAGGTCATTAGTCCGGAATAATAATCTATCTTTTTTTATTTTACTATTTTAAAACTCTTATTTCATGTAATTTATTTTTCTTTTATCGAAAGAAAATGCTTTATAGCTGTTGGGTACCTACAAATTTGATAACGTAAGAAGCTAGAAGTATGACACTGAAGCTGGAATTTAACACATTCTGAACACATCTATATGTCAGGAATTTAGTATTCCATTCTAAGAACTCTCGAAGGATAGGCATACATGTATAAACCTCAAACCTCCTTGGAAAGCAAAGTTGAAAATAGAATATTTTTGGATTCTAATGTTTAATGCCATAAATATCAATCAGAAAAATAGAAAGAAAACTTTTTCATTTCTTGACTAAATAAGGAATTGACCAACCAATCAATTAACTTGTATGTATATAGAAAAATCTATTTTAATTTATTTTTTCTCGATTACCTCCAGTAAAACAAAAATTTCAACTTTTCAATAGCATCCATAAAGATGGCCTTGCATTAATTATTCTTTTCGCAGTTATGATAAGGCTGTCCGAAGGCTTAAAATGCCCTATAAATATACATTTTATTTTGAGCTAGATCTTAATTTCAGTATGTGATCCTTGTTTGAAATAGCAGCCATTTTGAGATAATAGTTTACTTGGGTATTATAATAAAGCATTTTTGTGATGTCACATGACTGTGTTGATCACGTGACGGACATTAATGATATCCTTAAATGTTGCACAAATATCGCGGCGGCACAAGTGCAAAACAAAATTATTGTGCAAAGTTTGTTACGTAGATCAATTCATCGTGATCTCTGGTACATAAAAAGTGCTGGGGTCAGGTTTAATTTTTACTCCTTAAGAAAATATTTTACGAGAAATTCAACTTACCAGCATAAGAAGAGGTATTTTCCACTATTTATCGCGATACAAAATAAATAAACTGCATACAATCCTCCAGCAAAAATCAGTTAGAAGACATATTTCTCTGTTAGATTCACTCAGAATATCTTCAATTAATCCTTGTATTTCACTTGTGCCAGTCAAATTTAAACACGATTCATAAATTCTAACTCTATCTACAGACGTGTAATGGGAGCGTTTCACATACAATTTTTCTATATTGTTAGAATATGTGCAAATTGGACAAGCAAAAGGAAAAGGGAATTCTATATTAAATGTTCAACATTATAACAGCACATGGATCTTAAAAACAACCCCGCACTTGAATTAAACAACAACGTCCCCCAAATATCTATATGTCATGTGTAAAAATTATGACACTTTCCCCGTCATGTAAGCTCAAGTATGCAGTGACTTGACGTCATACTCTATTATGACGTCATATCTAGGTAGTTCAGAGAAGTAATTCAGTTTGAACAGTCTGATATTTTACGGACAGCCTTATCCTAGCCGCGTTCTTATTCTAAGAACAGATGATACAAACTATTTTTCTTCTTTGGAGGAGATTCAATATCGTGTTTCAGGTTTAGAAAAGTTGATAGTTCATAATTTTGTTTCTCCTGAGGACTCGAAAATGAACGAAAATTTGGTAAATATTAGTAATAATTTAATAAAATAACAAATAGGGACAAATCACACTCAGTAAAGGTTTACCACCCATTCTCAATAAAAGGGCTCAAATAATGTCGCCTCATTTTCATTTAGAAGAAATACCACTGATGTAATTTTCAAATCAACATTATAAATAGTCATATAACAATGAATAAGAATTCATATAATAATCGATCTGAAAGGATATTTAAGGAGTTCTAAATTCAAATATAACTCATTCTTCAATACTGGTGAATTTTTAAAATATATCACTTTTCTCCTTTATTTTCCAGTAAATAAAGTGTAAGCAGATAGATTGATATTGATATGATTTGATACTTGTGTAAGGATATAGTATAAATAGTTTTATGGATATGAGTTGAGGAATAAAAAATATTGATCAGTGTTGTATTGCATTTAGGGATTCCAATTGCAGAAAATGCGACATAATTTTCGAATAGGCATTTATTTAAAAATAAAATCATTTGGCAGGATATATGTGTACATTGTCTTAGCATATAAATGAAATAAAATATTTATTTTGTCAAACATGCTAAAATTACCCTAATCATTTTTTTCTGAACTTAAAATTTCGTGGTTTATGTTCGTAACACATGGTGTCCATGTGCATTGAACTTTTTAACACCTCTCTACAAACGTTAAATAATTTGTCAAGTTCAATTTCTGTGTTTAATTAATGACTATGTGTGATAAATTATTTTTAACAATATGCTTCATGAACATAACTCAGTTCTTTTTGTAATTTTAAAATGATCTCTGATTGTAAAATGTCTGGTGTCTTGATCGTTACGAACATAATAGCTTTCAGTATGATTGCTAAAATAACAGCCAATGAATCATAAGTTTGGCTCTGGAAGTCCGTTCCAGTGGTATAATTATAAATTGAAAACGAAGGTAGAAAGGTTTTAGCTGTCTGCTAAAAAACGTGGCGATGCTCATTGTGTCCATGTGGAAAAAAGAAGTTACGTACATAATAGATTCGGTAAGTATTTTTTTTATTGTATCAATTTAAGTGAATGTTTAACACATAAATACAGTCGTTGTATCTTTATACCATGTAGCTATTAATCAGAAACTAAAATATGTCGCTTATGACCATACAAAATGCATAAATCTGTCCGAGTCGAGTACTTTATGACTTTTGATTTGCGTCTTTTGTTACGAACATAAGTGTTTTTGCAATATTTGTATAATCTATTAATGTTAAGTTATATTGTACTATATTTTATTCTATATTAATTTTGTTAGTTTTGTTCTGTTCTTATCAAAGGATGAATACTTATTTAATATTTGTTTTAATATTGCCATATCATTTACGCAATTACGTTCGTATCAGAGACACGAAAACATAATTTGTACTTTAATTAACTTCTTTCTGGTTTTATCAAGAATATATCATAAATATAATTAAACAGCATATGTGTTGATTACATCATGTTGTATTTGTTTTATATATTTTTTTCCTTCAGATTTACAAGAAATGACTAAATTATGTTCGTAACAATGACACAAAGATCCAAGACTCAAAAAAGAAGACCTAGAAGATTTAGCAATCCATCTGACAATTTACTTGTCTGCATTGATTCTCTTTGAAAGCTAGTCTATTATTAAGCTTTGAAATGAAATATTAAAAGTGTTAGAGACAAGTGTTCGATTGTCTTGTTATATTTTTTGTTCCTTTTTAAAGCCTGATTCGGATTTAGGTGTCCCTGTTACTTACATAATTTCTCCATTTTTGAAACCAGAAATAAAAATTGTGACTTTTTAAATAAATTCCATTTAATATAACATTAAACATGATTTCATCATACCTTATTGATTACATTATTTTCATATTTTAACAACATGTTAAATTCTAATAACATGTTACTTGTTTAGTGCTTATTTCATAAAAAAAATTACAGGAAAATGGTTCTTTTTTTGTGGACCGTATGCAGATTATTTTATTGACTGCATGGAACTCGCATAACATCGCGTGGCTTGTGGAGGTACCGGGATGGCTCAATTCCTGCTATTTCTTTTATTATAAATTCCTTTTAAATTTGTGGACCAGAGCGGCTGTCATGGTTGAGGAGTGGAGATATTACCCAACCTGTATAAATACAACCAAGACAGTCAAGATTCAGCTTTCCACTCTTTATTAAATTACACAATCTATTTCTAAGATTTATAACTACAATTAATAATTTTACAAAAGATACTAAACCATATTAAAAGTATAACTACTTATAATATAAAAAGTTTAACTTGTTAATAAAATAAGCCATGTGAAAATTTAGATAATGTTTACCGAAACGCGCGCAAGTCTACGAAATAATCTTACCTGTATAAATGCAGCCAGAAAGATACAAAATTCAGCTTTCCACTGCCGAATTTTCCCACTGAGCTACATTTGTACTCCCATACATGTCCTGCATATTTAAGAATTTCTTTAATTACTTTTGTCTGTAGAGCTCGCGTTCGTTATTTTTTGTCAGACTAAAACTGCAAACTCATAAAATTTGTTTCATTCTTATATTTACTGCAATTTTTATTATGATACTTATGTAATAACGGTGTCCATTGGCAATCTTGGATATATTTTCTAATTATAATGGAATAAGGCAGAAATAAGTCATGCAATTAAACATGCAAATTTGTGTTTATATACTTCAAAAAGGATTCACCAAAAAAGTGTAGCTTATTGATTTTAAAAACAGTCACTGTGGACACCAAGTTACGTACATAAAATTTCAGACATGCTTGTACATTTGGACACATATCTCCTCTTTAAGACTTCAGATTATCTTCCCATCATTTTTTTTGAAAAGCAGGAAGGTTACTGACTCAACTAATATACAAAAATTATGAAATTGATTATTTTTAAGAAATAGGCCTTTGGTCACACATCTTAACTCAGAACTGAAGAATGAGTTATATAGTAGCGTATTTGAAATGTACGTTACTGTCGCCGAGGCAAATATTATGCCGAATCCCCTCTGCGTAATATGCAGTTTTGATTCTCAAGTAAAAATTTTCTGTTAATTTAAACCCTGTATCTTATATATTTCTTTTCATAACAATAAAGACATTTTCTTTGTTATAATAAATCATTTTTATTGTGCAATGTCCCTGTCGCTTAATCTATTTCAACAACATTACAAGCAAACACAAAGATCATACAGCTGATAGTTTTTTTCCTCCTTTATTTATTGATGGGCTAAATGTGAAATTTCAAAGGATTATTAACTCATACTTAGATAATGTAACATGAAATTGAACAATTTGAGCAACTTTTATAAATATGTTCACGGAATGAAACACATTTTCAAACGTAGAGATAAGAAAGAAATGTACGTAACACTATATTCTTCCAATAAGAATATATATTAAGTAGAAAATATGAGACGACTCTGAATAAGCAACCCCTTGTACCCTGTAAACTGGCAAAGACGTTTTGCCTAACACAATTAAAAATTATTTTTTACATGAAAAGTGGTCATTTGAAATGTACGTGACTGAAATGTACGTTATCATGAAATTCGAATTAAGTGAATCTCGCACGAATTTTCATGTATTCTCACACTTTCACACACTCGAATGTGTACACAAAGGATTGTTTCAAAGGTTGGAGGCTAGGTCGGCTAAATCCCAAAATAAATGAAAAGAAACGTTTCTGCTGAGGAAAAAAATTATATTAAGGCCATTTATATGTAATATGATTTTTATACCTGATATATATTTTTGAATACGAAACCAGTATGGTGCATTTCTTATGATATGCAAGTTCAAATAGTATCAATATATTGCGTGTGTAACGTAAGCTTGTGGAAGAGATTTAATTTTTATATTTGAAATGTACGTTACGTATGGTAACATACATTTTGCGTATTTCTAACTGACATTTTTTTAAAAGTTAGTCAATGAATTGCGTTTGCACGAGCGAAACAAAGATATCGTACAATCCATTTGACAACTGACCACATAAAGCCATCTAAATGCACCCCAATCCTCGTAAATGTGGTAGACTGTTACCACATGCTAGAAAATTTATTTCTAAGCGTCTTAAATTCATCTTTGGCAACCTTTTTGCAGTTTGTTTACTTTTACTATGCGACTTTTCGTCAATATTCATTTAATTGTTGTTGATAATTTAAAACAAGGTATGCATAGGATTATAATTGGTAAAAAAAAAAAAAAAAGAACAAAACAAAACAAACCCAAAACACAAGACGGTCGCGTACATTTCAAATACAGAAAGGCACACAGTACTAAGTTTTGTTTGAATCATTGCATTTTGGGTTATATTTTTCAAGATCTGCTGAAAAGCAGGTATGTTTGTGTTTTGACAAACGATGTTGCAGCATACTAAATGAAATTGTTAACAAGACTGTCGATAGATATATTCGGAATAGATTTTGATCATTTATGTTAAGTTTCAATGGCCAAAAATAAGTATTTGTTGGATCATAGCAAAATATGTCTTTCTCTTATTTGATTTTGTCTGTACCCTTGCACACAGGTAGAAGTAACTAGCTAGGCTTCGGTGTCAATTTCAGCGAAACAGCACAAGAGGTGAACTCAGAGGGGACTCCCCAATAATATGTGAAATGAACGTTATCGAAGTGACGTGACATTCATGTAGCTCATGACAAATAACCCCATTTTTTATATTATGATTTCTTATAATATTACTGCGTGAAAACGCTTCATTGAAATTTTTTTTATGTCAATAATTGCTTTTTTTTTCAATATTTTCTTATTACTAATTTACATATTATTACAAGTTTGAAATGTACATTACCTAATCATAATCTGGGGCAATCGTGTCTTTATAGTGGTGATTGTGACATATAACACAATGTGATTACATAGAGAATCTTTTTTGGAATAAACTGAAACAAAACGATGAATTTTTAGATGAATTTTAATTTTTATCAAACAGAAAAAAATCATGAAATGTACGTTATATTTACATAGTTTTCTAAATCGGCATGGATATATGTTAAAAAGACAGTAACTACAAAATAGAATTTTACTACATGTACATGTTAAGTTCCAGTATCTATAGAAAATGACAAGATTCCAAACTGATCGCTCTAAACAAAACAGAGAGAAGAATTTAAAGCATATATTTTAAAAAATGTTTTTATACATCTGGATCAAAAAATAACCTTTGTTTTTTTAAAGGAAAAATCAAATGCACGTTCGTATGCCGAGAGAATATGTTGCTGACAGAGTTGGTAGGATGTGCTGGTGTTAAGATGATATATTCCAATTGTGATTTTTAATGACTATATTTTTTTGACATATCTTTTTGGACATTGCAGAAAGAGTAACGTACATTTCCAGCTACATTTCTGAATATAATCACCCCCTACTTCAACGTCTTGTCATTATTCAATGTATTAAAATTTGATGAAAAAAAAACTTGTAACAAAATCTTCAGATACTTTCTTTCAAAGGTAATTGATAGAAAAATTGTTATCTTGAACTTCATTTTTTTTTTAAAATCAGAGAGGCATTTGTGCCCTTATATTGAGAATGGGTGATTGAAGACAAAAAAGTTAACTCGGTGCTAAAAGTGTAATATATCTCACACTAAATTAGCAAGCTAGGTTGATTTTGAGAAAAACAAAATGAAAAAAAAAATCACAAAGGCTGGTATTTACCATTTAAGTGTCATGGTTCACTTGGTCCTTTGAAGTTTTGTTGAACTATCAATATAAATCACATAAATGTACATATCTGACTGTTTTCACCAGTGTCGTAATCAATGACGTTGTTAGTTGTTAAAATCGTAGCATTTAAAACTGTATCATTAACTATGTTCGAAGTCAGATAAAACTTCGGTGTAGCATCATCTCCAGACTCAACAGATATTATAGAACATCCGTCAGGTTCTCCGACAGGCTCCTTGTCCTGATCACTGCACGCAACATCAGCAACGTACAAATCTAAAAGCATTGGTATAGTCATAATTACAATGGAATTTGAATTTGACAATAATTTATATTTCTCAAATTAAGATTATTCCGAGGATAACCTTGAGTTTTGATATCAATCCAATTATATAATATATAATAAATATATTAAACATGTACCTTCATACTGAAAATATATAAGGATTAAAAAAAACTTTTCCTGAATTGAAGTTATTGCAAAAACCTGTTCTAATTCAACAATGCTGTCGTTCAAGCCCAAACAAATATATAACACCTAAGTTTAATTATAAAGATATTAATCTAAAACCTTTAAAAGATTATTGTTTACAGGAAAACATACCCTGGGGTGAACCTTCCGGAATGGTGACAGTCTGCGACGTGGGGGTAAGGACCGGATCATATTCATTGACAGGAAGTACATTGATAACCAGTGCTGGACAAAAATTAGCATCGACATTGTTGGTGAACCTATCCCGCACTCTAGGACAAAAACGTTAAATTAATAGATATTCCGATTTATTCTGTAAAGCTCAACCTTTACAATCAAATTAAATGAAAACGCCCTTAAACAAAAATAGAATTAAGAAACTGTCTTATAAGTATAAATTCTAATGGCAGAGGATTATCAGACTCTTGAATAAGAATTTTTGTAGAGTACCCAATATTTTGCACAATGTAAGAAGATGTCGGATTTTCGAAGTCCAGGGCAGAACTTAATGATAAAACTCTTCCTGAAAAAGAGAATGGTTCCTTTGCACCTCCCAGTGCAAAGTAGTAGACAGTATCTCCGTCACGGTCAATACCAGAATAAGTATACAGTGTGGTACCAACAGGTAAGTCCTCTGGAAAAGTTAGATAAGTTGCTGCGGCAGGCCTCGTACAAACTGCCTTTGCCGCAAGTCCTATAAGTAAAATAATTTAAAAGATAAGAAAGAATGATTTATTTTGATACATGATTAGACAGGATTAGGGTTAATCTTCATCGGCTTATTTACAACTTTTTGTCATAATGGAGACTCACCTTTCCCTTGTATAAATGGAAATAATTAAATAACTAAGCTTGTCATCGGTCATTTGCAAAATTATTTTTTAAAGAACACTTTAATTGCACTCAAAAGTACTCAAAACTTGCACTCAAAACACTGATACCTCCAAATGGCAGCTTTTGGCGAAGGTTGAAGTTTCTGAAATTATGCAAGTCTTATTCCAAGGTCAAGAGATGACATATGTTGATTTTCAAAGAAAAGACTCGTCTAAATGAATAAACCCGTGCAAAAAGATAGCAAGGCGCTTATCGCTTAAAAGTTTTAGCAAAGTAAAAAGAATTTAAAATAGGTCAAATGACTCAAATCCTAGGGTCAATGTCCTCTTCAAAAGGTCGTTTGTATTCAAAGGAAGTCCTCATTCGAAAGGGAAGGCCACAGTTAAAGTTTAGTAAGATCTTCCATAATATAACCAAACTCAAAGGTAATGGTCAACAGGTCAAATATGTCAGTACCAAGAGAGGCAGATTGTTCAAAACTTGTGAAACATGAAAGTTATAGCCTCAATCAGTCAAAGGCTCTAAGTATAATGTTAAAGTTTTTGCGAGCAAACACAAATAGAATGACAGACCGACGGACAATCAGGTGAAACGCCACATATATCCCCGCATCTTCGATAATGAGGACAAAGATAAAAATGCCTTGAGTTTTTGAATGACACTTATTATATATGCAGTGTGTGAAGATCAAGTCTATCAACGATCGGTCGAAATTACTTAAATATACTTATTCCTACCCTTGTTTGCAAAACTACTTTTTTATTAATATAAAGTATAATTTGCTCAAGAATGCCTCAAGGAAAGAAGAAACATTTTATTATGACCATCATTTCAACACTAAGATATCTTGACAACGTTTTCTCGATTAACAAAGATTTCATTTTTATTTCTATTTTAAATAAGTATTAGCCTCGCAGATCCATATCAGCCCTGCAGGGCTTGTATGGCTATTGTGACGTCAGTCATATCGCACATACAGAAATCCTGTATTTATTACTAAATTTGTAATGAATGCATATAAAGCAGCTAATTTTCAATGTGTCAGACCCTGCGTTTGAAATATTCTGCGACGTAATAAGTGTTACAGCCATTACAAAGGCAGGGAAAACATTGCCATTCTGCAAATAGTTCATTACTTTTCAGCACTTTAACCATAAGTTATAATACCACTTAGAATTGGGTATCAATTCATTAATAGTCTGCATCAGAACTAATTAATTCAAGTTATGTAGAACTGAAGAAAACAGTATTTATCTGTTTCATGTTGTGTAGGGAAAAGAACTCCACATCAACTCCATACAAAAGAAAAGACACACAATATGCATAATTATCATTTTAATGACGTAAAAGTGCATATTGAATCAATATATCAAAACATGCTCTATTTTTTTCAGT
>NW_026927218.1:0-29912 GCF_032062105.1 Saccostrea cuccullata | reverse complement strand
TTTCAAAAGTTTTTCAAAGTTTCAATGTTTTCGATAAAGTTTTTCTCAGTATCAATGTTTTCGATTTTTTCAAAGTTTTTACCAAAGCTTTTCAAAGTATCAAAGTTTTCGATAAACTTTTTCAAAGTATCAAAGTTTACGATAAACTTTTTCTAAGTATCAAAGTTTTCGATAAAATTTTTCAAAGCGTCAAAGTTTTTCGCCAAAGTTTTTCAAAGTGTCAAAGATTTTGCCAAAGTTTTTCAAAGTGTCAAAATTGTAACCAGTTTTTCAAAGTGTCAAAGTTTTCGCCAAAGTTTTTCAAAGTGTCAAAGTTTTCGCCAAAGTGTTTCAAAGTATCAAAGTGTTTGTAAAAGTTTTTCAAAGTGTCAAAGTTTTCGTCAAAGTTTTTCAAAGTGTCAAAGTTTTCGTCAAAGTTTTTTCAAAGTGTTAAAGTTTTCACCAAAGTTTTTCAAAGTGTCAAAGTTTTCGCCAAAGTTTTTCAAAGTGTCAAAGTTTTCGCCAAAGTTTTTCAAAGTATCAAAGTGTTTGTAAAAGTTTTTTCAAAGTGTCAAAGTTTTCGTCAAAGTTTTTCAAAGTGTCAAAGTTTTCGATCAAAGTTTTTTCAAAGTGTCAAAGTTTTCACCAAAGTTTTTCAAAGTGTCAAAGTTTTAACCAAAGTTTTTCAAAGTGTCAAAGTTTTCGCCAAAGTTTTTCAAAGTGTCAAAGTTTTTGTCGGAGTTTTTCAAAGTGTCAAAGTTTTCGTAAAAGTTTTTCAAAGTGTCAAAGTTTTCGCCAAAGTTTTTTCAAAGTGTCATAGTTTTCTTCAAAGTTTTCGTCAAAGTTTTTCAAAGTGTCAAAGTTATCACTATAGTAAATCAAAGTTTTCAAAGTGTCAAAGTTATCACTATAGTTAACTATAGTAAACTATAGTTAACTATAGTATTTTTTTGTTAGGGATACGCGTGTGTGCACAGAAAAGTTGAATGAGTAAGCATAGTTACCATGGTCTCAAGTACCCAGGAATGAATGTAAGTAGACCAAAAAATTTGATGCAATATTTTTAAAAAATAGTTTTAGAGCATGTTTCTCATCTTTGTATTCTTCAGTTGAATGTTGTTTACAAGTTTGAGATAAAAATAAAAATGGCGTGACTTCGACATACACAAAACCACTAAACGGTTGAACAGTTTTTTTAATAAGAAAAATTGAAATATATTTAAATGGTGAAAGTTCATAACTAAATGAAGATCTGAATAAGATACTAATACCTTATAACAGACGTCTTAATTCATTCCATTGTAGACCGGTCACGGTAGCCTAGTTGTAAAGCGTTCGCTTCGTGATCGGGAGGCCCGGGTTCGATTCTCGTTCGCGGCGCCGCGTCATACCTAAGACGTAAACAAAGGTAGTGACTGTTCCTTCGCCAAGCGCTCAACACTAGAAGTGAAAGTCACGGGTCTTTCGGATATGACCTTAAAAACGTAGGTCCCGTGTCACGGTAGGCACTGGCATGATAAAGAACCCTCACTGCTCAATGACCCTGAGTGCCGAGTAAAGGTCATAATTTGAAGCCCTTCACCGGCATACAGTGACGTCTCCATATGAGTGAAAAATTCTCAAGAGGGACGTTAAACAACATACAATCAATCAATCTTTCCATTGTACATGATTAAATAAAATCATTAAAATCCACAAAATGCACAAAGGGTTTGAATTCGTGAAAAAAAATATTTTTATGTACATCATGTTAATATGCAATTATGGTGCTGGGACTCAGATAGTGCAATTTTATGACTAAGATGTGATATACGCTATTTGAGTTCCCCTTTTCCAGACTCCCATTTTGTAACTGTATTTTTACTTTTTTTGTAATTTAGTTCAATAAATGACATATTGCACTTCTACATGATGTTATTTGCTTTTGCCTGCTTTTAACAAAAAAAGCTCTGTCATTTGGAAGGAGAACTATGGAACATAAAACATAAAAACAAATCCACAAAACACACAAAATATATTTTACCTTTGAAAACCGTCTATCTAATACGAGATCAGCTAAAATAATGTAGCGGTAATGATCGGTCGAACTTTAAGAAATTGTAGCGGTAATGAGTTGAAATACTTATCGATTTAGGGTTATGTTTACCTCCCAGAAAACATCTCATATTCTTTGTAAACACAATAATAAAGATAAGCCATAATCTTAATTGACGGACTTGACACAGAAAATAAAAAATCAATACCTCCCTTTTGAAAATCTACTAGCATGGATCTTAATTTCGCAATATCTTATTACACTGTCTTACAGAAAAACACCATCTAGTATTCAGCACCTTGTATGAGCAATTGATCTGAAGTTAATCCGATTAACAAGATATGGGTAGAAACACACGACCTTAGGCATTTTTTTCTTTATGCCTATAGAAAATTGGCATATCGTGCATCCACCACTTTTATCTAACAGATTGAACCACCATATTTATTTGGTTTTCCACCCATAAATAACTGACATATCTTGGATGCGTCACTTTTATCTAACTGTAGAGCCGCCATATTGAATCTAGCCTTAATCAACCCTTAATCCGATTAGCAAATTATTGGGTGAAATGCACATCCCAAAATTTATTGGTCCAGATGCCTTACACCTCCTTATACTACTGCCATAGCTTTATTGTCTGAAAATACATCTACATTTCTGAAGCAAGTGAAAAGCTGGACATTTATACTTGTACGATGTATGTGATACTGACGGCCTTTAAGCATACACAGAAATATGGAGAAAATGAACAATATTTCAGTCATAAAGACATTTCAAACAATATAGATCACTATCAGCGCAAAGACGGACCTTTTAAAATCCAAGGTTGAATTAAGTGACATTGATCCTTTTTATGCCAGCACCTATCCCGTGACGAGACCGTTGCATATACGGTCTCATCGTAAGGACAGATCTCCGCGTCTTGACTCCGCGACGTACATGTAATGCATGTACATGCAATTGAATTATATTATTTATGTCTTTAAAGAAATCTCATGAAAGAGACTTAGTTTATATTGTACTATTTTCAAATTTTTTTCCATTATTCATATTCTCCAATTAATTCAAATCACATGTACTTTTTTATAGGGTACATTAAACCTTATTCGTCAGCCAGTCTGACCATCTGACACAAGAACTTAAAACTTAATAATAACTTTTGAATGAGTTGGAATGGGACTTTTATATTTCACATGTGCATTATTTGTTACAAGACGTTTTCAAATATATTATGATTAATGACCTCGTGACCTTTATTTTAAAGCTTGACCTACCTAAAAAATAATTTTACTTTAAATTGACCATAACTTTTGAAGGCTTTCATTTTATAAACGTGTATTACCAGTGGCAAGGCCTTTCAAAACGCACAATGAGTTTTGACCCCTTGACCTTAAAGTCTGACATGCTTTTCTAAAATATTAACAATAGTTATCCTCTGTTTATTACCTGAGCCAAGACCTTTCTAAATACAAATGATTTTTGACTCCGTGACCTTGAGTTTGACTTACTTTTCACAAAATTTATCCTTGGTAATAACTTTAGAATGAGAAGAGATCGAGCTTTCATATTTCAAAATAATCACATATATACGTTACCTGAGATGAAATTGTTTCAAATACTCAAATAACGTATATAAAGATCCTTGAACTTGAAATTTAACCTATTTTTCCAAAATTTTAACATTGGATGAAACTGACCTTAACTTTTGATACAGAAAGGTAGCGCTTTCATATTTGATATTACACATGAACATGTATATAAGCTGTGACAAAGCCTTTTGAAAAAAAAAAGGTATTGTTGATATCATGCCCTGTGTGTCATTACCTTGAATTAAGGTCATTTGGGATAAGATGTTTTGACTGGATACATTGTCTGAAATAACATGTGTTAATTTGTCAATAAGGTAGCAAAAAATTTTATTTCCATATCACCAGCGTGGGTCATGGTGTGACACATGGTCATTTCGACAAGGCCAAGGTCACAAACATTCTTTTACTAAATCTTTTTTACTAGTAAAGCATTATAAAATGAAATTTACCCCTTAAACGATTCCTTTTAACAAACTGTAAATAAACTCACCGTCAATAGAAACGAAACGCAACACAATAATTTTAGGGTGAAAATTATTAATAGGATATAACTGTGTATCAAAAAAAGTTTGAACATCTTTCACTTTGCCAAATCAGTTTTTTAACGGATGAATGATTTTCATTCCATTACCGGAAGTTGATTTTTAGCCTTCTTAACAGAAATCAAATATTAGCATTTTTGATTAAATATTGGGCAAAATTTAGGGTTTTAAAGGTTTTGTACCTGTTAATCATAAGTATTGTACTTAAATTCCGGGAAAATATATTTCTTTCTTTACCGGATGTGATACCTGTATTTCCTCATAATTACCAAAAGCACGCATTTTCATTATTTCTGGAAATTCTCAGAAAAAAAAAAAAGAAAAAGGAGAGCTACAGATGCAAATTTACGCTACATAACGACTTTTCGGGCTGAAATGTTTCAAAAGCATGAATGACAGTTCATTGAACGGAAGTCTAACGGTTACTACACTGCGCAAAGTTAGAGAAAATTCGACCTCAGTATCTGAACAATTGCAATCAAAAATGCCCAAGAATATTTATTTTGCTCAGATAAAGACATTGATATGCCTAATGCATGGCAGAAATCGGACTGCGTATGATGTACATGGCGGACTGGCATGTTTTGATTAAATGGTCGAAGGGGGGATTAGTTATTTAAATGGTATCTGTTAAAAGGGCTAAAAAATCAACTTTCGGTAATGGAATGAAAACCATTCAACCATTAAATAATTGATTAGGCTAAGTAAAAGATGTACGAAAGCCCAGAAGGTTCATTCGAGATTCGAGTTTCCAAATACGAGATTCGAAATTCGAGATTCAAAATTCGAGTTTCGAGATTCAAGATCCAAACGAACCAATCAAAAGCGGGTTCAACATTTGATTACTTCCCTTTATTATGTTTTTACTATCAAGAAATAGTTCAATATAATAATATCAAATGGGTCATTTGATTAAATTACAATGCAAGTAAAAGTGTTATATATATTAGAAGGAAATTTAAATAATCAATGGAATTTTGATCAGCAAAAAATATTTTTATTTATATTATAGATTCTTAAATATTAAATAGATTTCATATATCAGGAGTATATATGTTTTTGAATTGTCTACTAAATTTAATTTTTATGCATTTCCTCTGTTAGGAAAACCACAGGTACTTGTGAACGGTACCCCCCACCCCCTCCCCCTCGATATTCAACCCTAGGGTTTATTGGACATGTTTTTCAAAAGTTATATTTATTAAACTTATTCATCATGTACACAATGACAAAAAATTGTAAAATCCCCCCAAATACCCACTATACATTATAAGAGAAGGATATGCCATACCAGTCTGTTTACGTTGTACCCCCACTGGTATTAAATGCATTTATTTTGTTTTAACTTTAAATGTTGATTATCACTGTCTCTACATATACGATGTATTTCTGTCTTAGTGCATGCTATCGGACTGACTCTGCATCACGTAATAATCGCACATTTTCTCCGTAAACAGCATTCTTTCTTTTAAAGTGGGGTAATAAATAGTGTTTTTTTGTTTTGTATTGTTTTTTTTTTTTTTTTTTTTTTTTGGTTAATCGATTATTCTGGGGGTTTTACGCCAGCGATTTTTTCGTATTGTAAGGCTACACATAACAGAGAAATAAGCCCCGGGGTTCAATATCAAGGGGGGGGGGGGGGTCTTGTCCACACGTACCTGTGTTTTTCTAAAAATTAAGACAAGAAACATATATTGACGCAAGCGTCAAAAATCGGACGCAAACCAATTAATGTTCCTTTTATGAAGCAACTAAAGACTATGGTGATCTGTTTTTAGAATATCTTATATTTATCTTTTAATATATATCCTCGTGATATTAAAAGTTTGTGCTCGACATTGCATGATTTTCTTAATTATATAATGCATGTTCAGTATTACATGTAACCCCTGGTACTTTGCGTCAACAACTTTTGAACCGTAGGCCTGTATGGCATTTACATTAAAAGTTTAAAACTAAAATTTAATGTAATCTACAACTAGATATGCAGTGTAGTTTAATTTAATAAAAATGCAGCAAATATGTTGGTATCCTATGGAAGGGAATTACCGCCAAAAGTCTATGTATCTTGCTTTTATTCTTATTCTGCCTACTTCTTTATACTTTGTTATTATTGTAATCATATGTCACTTTATTGTTTTCATATTCGTCTTTATTACATTTCACTTTGACTTTTATCCCTCTTCGTTTTGCCCTTACTTCTATGTTGCTTTATTCTTGTAAATTCATTCTACTTTCTTTTAAATTGATACAGTTTCTTAGATGATTATAAGTATTACGAACGTTAACTCAATCACGCAAACAATGAAGCATATTCAATGAAGACGAATACAAGTTGTCCGAATTTAGTGCCGCATTATAACGCTAGGTGGCAGGGGTGTTCGCTAAGAGTGTTGGTAAAATTAGGTATGCAAACCCGTGCCGGGGTTATTCGAGTTTTTTCAATTTTCTGCCTTAATACTTTATTAATCAAACTTAAATTTTTAAAAGACTGATGTTTGTTATAAGTCCAGGTATGTACCCGATACATGCCATTCCCTCGGAAGTCTCGCTGGATGGTAAGATTTCCCCTGGAAGACTGACTACATAGTGATGCTTCCTTCGGAAGACTATACTGTGGGCCTCCCCCCGGGGAAGTTTCAATATATAGCTAGTCTTCCGTGGGAAATCTCGCTATATATAGCAATTCGCCCCCATTTCTAGCAACCCCTCCCCCGAATAGTTTTTTTTTAAATCGTAAAACAATGTTTATATCTACTAACGTTTTCTGTTTTTGAAGAAAATTTATCCGTTCTATCCGGGACCTATATACTAGTTTATAGGTCCCTGGTTCTATATGAATAAATATTTAAATAATATCATTTTAATAGTCTTTTATAATTAAATCATTTTAACCGTTTAGTTAAACATAGATAATCTGCACGAGTACATATGGATAATGACTCTTTCTCCCCCCCCCCCCTTGGATGCAGTCACCCGCGTGGCACTGTGGTTACGGCGTCTGCTCTTTATAGAGTCACGAAGTACAGTAGTAAGGAGTCGACCAATACGTCGTGGGTTCGAATTCCACTGTAGGATGTGGAGTTCGGTCCTTCGGATGAGATCTAGACCGTATTATCCGAGGTCCCGTGTCGCAGTAGGTGCTGGCACGAAAAAAGATCCCTCACTGCTTAATGGCTATAAGTGCCGAGTATATAGGACAAATTTGCAGCTCTCCACCGGCAAGAGGTGGCTTCTCCATTTGAGTGAAAAATTCTAGAAAAGGAAATTATACAATGTACAATCACACCACCAAAGTCTCAATATATATACTGACTTCCGGGTGGACGACCTCCTATGGGGTAAGTTTCATCGGTAGAGGGGAGGGTGGCCAAGAAACATTTTCCTAAACGTAACTTTTTACTACTGGAAAAGTTCAGCGAAAGGCTTGTTGCCCCCATTCCTTATCCCTTACACTTTTTGTTGCAGTACTAATAGTCAATTTATATATTAAAAGTAATGTACTTAGTGGCATATGAGTAAAATTTATTACTGAAAAAAGTTGACGACCCCCCCCCCCCCCCTTCACCACCACCAAATAGAATTTTCGAGTTTTAAGATTTTTTTTTAGCTCTCCTGGTTGATGACAAACACGGTGCGTACTAAAGATATTTCTTTCTTTATTGAAAAGTGCTATTTTGATATAAAATATTAACGCAGAAAAAAATACCAGGGTGTTTCTAGTATGCCTGGGTGCATGTAGTCTGGTTCCGACTTCGCCTTCCATGCGCGGATCTAGAGGGGGGTAGGACCCCCTGGTATTAACAAGGTTACTAAAACAAGGAAAAAAGTTACCCCCCCACCCCCACCCCACCCCCCACGAAATAGAATTTTTACGTTTGAGCGAGTTTAGGTTTTTTTCTTCTTTTTATGCTTGTCAAGAAATTTCTGGGATTGGATTTTTTTTTATACTTGGTTGCCCCCCCCCCCCCCCCTGGAAAAAAATTCTGGATCCGCGCCTGCCTACCCATAACGCTCCTCACTCCTTTGCAAAGGCCTGTCCCTAAAATCACGCGCATCAGCAGTTACTATCTGTCGTGAAATAAAGTTCAGTTCAATGGAAGGTTCTGAAAAACAACCCAATTTATAAGGGTTAACTAGTATCAAAATATTTAACATTTTTATAACAATTAAATTGTAATTCAAATATACCAACAAATAACTTTAGTAGAGATATATTTTTCAGGCGAGAGAACAGTGGTGTAGCATCGTTTTTGAAAGTGGGGAGGGGGGCAACAAGAGAATAAATATTCGAGCTACCCGGCTGAAAACAACTTGACAAGCGCAAAATAAACCCCAGGAAATTGTCAAAACTTGAAAATACATAGGCGTCGGAACCGGGGAGGGGAAGCTTAGCACCCACTTCTTCCCAAAGATAGACTTAGTATAGACATTGAACATTCCTGCGTAGGTTTAGCCCCCCCCCCCCCCCAGTAAAGGTTTAAAATGGGGAAAGTGGTGGTATTTGGAAAAAAAATTTTGGCACTGGAGTTCGAAACTTCAACCCACCCCCACCCCACCCCTCCTCACGAAATATGATTTTTATGTTTGAAAAAATTGGACATTTTTTTTTTTTTTTTGCTTGTCAGGTTTTTTTTTTTGAAGGTCAAAAAAAAATCTTACTCTTACACCCCCCCCCCCCCAACTTTCAATTAACTTCCGACGCCAGTGAAATCCTATTTCGGGGGCGGGATGGGTTTTGAGTTAGATTCAAATTCTTCTGTAGAATCAAATTTAAATTTTCTTCCTACTATACGTACTACATTTACTTATTTGACCCTACTCTTACAAAAAGTGGGTCGGCCTTTAAATGAACATATTCAGTAATGTATAAAGTTATGTCTGGAAAAAAGAAGCCGCTATTCCTGTATGCCCAGAGAAAATAAATATGGAGTTTCCATCATTGGATCGGGAGATCGGATCCGGCCTTCAGAAGTTCGATTGATAAAGTATTAACATGATTAAGGCGTATTTAAGAATCTCAAATAACCCGACCCGAGTTTGCTTACCTAGTTTTACCAACACTCGTAGCGAACACCACGCCACCTAGCGTTATAATGCCGCACTAAATTTTGACGGTTTGACAACTTCCATTTGTCTTCATTGAATATGCTTCATTGTTAGTGTGATTGAATTAACATTCGTAGTAGAGATAATGCTAATAATTTATTAAAGAAACTGTTTAAGTTTAAAAGAAAGTAGAATGAATTCACAAGAATAAAGCAACATAGAAGTAAAGACAAAATGAAGAATGATAAAAGTCAAAGTGAAATGTAATAAAGACGAATATGAAAACAATAAAGTGATATATATAATTATAATAATAACAAAGCATAAAGAAGTAGGCATAATAAGAATAAAAGCAAGATACATAGACTTTTGGCGGTAATTCCCTTCCATAGTATCCTTGCTCTCTCTTAAAGGAAAAAAGTAAACTCCCTCTAGATCCGCCACTACATTTCTTCTCTTTGAGTTGTAACGGGAAAATTCTTGGCACATTGTAAAACGTGCATTATCCTCGTCTGCTAAGGGCCAAATCTTGTAATATTTTGTAGCCTGCTAAGTCTTTTAATGAATTTACATTTAACCATATTTTTCAAAATGTTTATATATGTACATATGTACACGTCATTTTAAAATAAATACGTACAAATCCCGTTTGAATAGAGAAAGT
The DNA here is from genome assembly GCF_032062105.1 of Saccostrea cuccullata. NCBI lineage: Eukaryota > Metazoa > Mollusca > Bivalvia > Ostreida > Ostreidae > Saccostrea > Saccostrea cuccullata. Next base: position 20,051 of record NW_026927218.1, on the reverse strand, counting down.
AAAATTGTGTAATATACATAACGCGGTCTTTGCTTTAGACTACGCCCAACACATGTCTTAATTTTCTCCGCACCTCAAACATGTATATCTAAATTTCTAAATCAGTATTGGATGAAATATTTACCTCATTCTTCATAATCTTTAATTTTATGTTTATTGTGCGTTTTTCTTTAACCTTTAGACCGTCTTTTTAATATACTATTATACTAATGTTATTTATTTTTTATTTAAATTGTTTTAACTCCGCATTGTCGCATATCTGTGGTGATTTTCTTTGATCTTTCTGCGGTGATATATCCCATATCACATATGTGATAATACTTTCCACGCCCCTTCATATATCACTGCAAGAGGCAGAAATCAGGTCATGAGAAAAAAACCTGATCTTATTTCACAAGTTCGTAGCTACAGAAAAATGAACATTTCTAGCTATTTCTTAGCCTCTAACTAAATTAAAATACATGCATTTAACTCGGTTGAAAGTTCCCAGTCGTTCAAAAGATTAATTATCCATTTTGAAATTTTGAAAGTTATGGTAATTATCCAAACTTTACATCGTTAAACTCCTTGATATTTGCTTGTGTGATTTCATATATGTCGAGTGCTTGGCTCAAAGATTAATTGTCAAAATCTTCAAACTCAGTTAAAAAGTCAAAGTCAAATTCACTAAGAACATCCGACATGTTGGAGAGCTAGCTTGAAATGAATCTTTTTTTTTTTTCATTGAATTTTGACACTCTCAATGAAATTTACGTCATCAGACATGCGACAAGTTGCTTACATCATAGATGCCTCGTATTATTGGTTATATCGTTTTCATGGGGCATGGAAATCCCGGGCGCTCCGCGCCCTCGATTTCCACGCCCCATGAAAACGATATAATCAATACTACTCGGCTTCTATGATGTAACCTATACGAAACGCACAGAGACTTCAAACTTTCATATCATATAACCGACCACCTCCTGGCGGCCGGTGATTAGTCATCAATACAAAAATATAATCATATACTCCTGATATATGAAATCTATTTAATATTTAAGAATCTATAATATAAAGTGAAATATTCATTAATTATTCAAATTTCCCTCTAATATATATAACACTTTTTCTTGCATTGTAATTTAATGAAATGACCCATTTGATATAATTATATTTAATTATTTCTTGATAGTAAAAACATAATAAAGGGGAATAATCAAATGTTGAACCCGCTTTTGATTGGTTCGTTTGGATCTTGAATCTCGAAACTCGAATTTTGAATCTCGAATATCGAATTTTGAATCTCGAATTTCGAATCTCGTATTTGGAAACTCGAATCTCGAATGAGCCTTCTGGGCTTTCGTAAAGATGTCCTAACTTGTTTGGTACATAAATATATACCGTATATAATTTTCCAACCTTAAAATAGAGTGTTGCGTTTCTATTGTCGGTGATTGAAGGGCTTCAAATTTTGACCTTTTCTCGGCGCTCATTGCCATTGAGCAGTGAGGGATCTACAACGTGCCAACACCTGCTGCTGACACGGGACCTCGATTTTTAAGGTCTCATCCGAAGGACCCGCAACTTTCACTTCAAAGTGCCGAGTGCATGGCGAAGGAACAGTTGCTACCCATTTTTTATCGACTTAGGTCAGTCTCGGCCGAGATTCGAACTCAGGACCTCCCGTTCACGAAGCGAGCGCTCTACCGACTGAGCTACCGTGAACGGTCCTATTGACGGTGAGTATATAAGAATGTTTTAGCGCACTTTATGAAATATGCATACATAAAAAATGTGTGATTCACACACAAATACTCACATAAAACTTTAAAATATTCCTCAAAAGAATGACTGTCTTTTAAAGCATTGACGACGGATATTTCCGTTGTTCCTCGATCATGAAAAGGGGCATACGGCGGATGTAAACGATCGGCAGGGAATGTACTTGTACGTTACAATTTCAGAATTCATAAAAACACAAAGAAATATATTTGCAACAAATCGTCTTGGTGCATTCTAAATGTTAATTTCCAGAAAATTAAGTGTTTTGAGAAAAATTAAAACAATCATTTAATAAAAATCATCATATTATTTAAACGTATATGGCTTTCATAATTTCATATTCAAATTAATAAGCCTATCTTCATACATATCTTTTCAAATACTTCAGTTAAAGATTTTAATTCCATAATGACATTTTCTTCAATGTCATTTTAACACATAAGTACAGTGAATATATGTTGCAAGTCTTGGAAACTTTGTAAGTACTTTTTTTCCTTTTAGAATATTGTGTTACTCGTATTAATTAAGTTGAAGAGGTATTTAATGTTTGCTTTAGTTCTTCGGCAGCTTCTTTAATAGACTTGATCTGTTCTGAAAGGCTATCTAAACTCTTTTGGTTTGCAATAATTTTATCCCGGTTTTCAGAGAGTTCCTTGATAGTTTCTTCGATGAATTTTATCCTTCTTTGCAAAAGAACGTCTGTGATCTTTAATATCAATTTATTCAATGCATCACCGTGATTTTCTTCCATTGAGTTGCACATCTTGGATTTAAACAACGATTTACTTTTTTCATATTCTTTATCTATAATTTTCTTTTTCCTAGAATCGCTACGTAAGTAAGCGATGATTGGTGCAACAACTGGTGCTGAAGCAACCGCTATAGCAAACCCAGCAGCCAGCAGAGGAAACCAAATTGGAGCAGTAGCTATTACTCCAGCTACATAAGGAGCAATTGACTCCTCTTTATAAATTTCTTCCTTGTCTGAGCTAATTACAGTAGGAGTCCCCGTCCATTCATTTTCCAGTCTTTCTATTTCGGTAGAAATTTCTTTATAGAAACTCAAAATATCATCTTTAATATTCTTGAATCTTTCAACTACTTCAGGTGATCGCACTTTTTCATCTATATAACGGTCAATTCTATCCCGAACTTCCTCATCAAGGACGTTTGGAACATATGTCACCTCCATAATTGGTAGCCAGTCTTTTGGATTCAGGATTCTTTCTTTTCCGATATCTGATGACATGTATTCAAAACTTGTATTTGCTTTTTGTTCAATAATGTCCTTGATACGCTGACACCAAAAATGGCTTTTCTATAGGTAAATATTAAAAGAATTTTCATTATGCAAAGGAAAAACCTACAAAGCAGAATTTGTTTCAAAAAATATATTTTGCAAGTTCTCTTATATGTCTACTACCGGTAAAACCAGAGGGGATTCTAGGTTTCCTCTGAGCCTGTCCTTCCCTCTGTCCGTTCGTTCCTCTTTCCTTTTGTCTGTTAGTCTGTCCCACCTGGGTTTCCCCACTTCTTTCTATAAACGCTAGGTAAATTTTGGTATGGAAGTTAAAGCTGATATTTAACTCTTTACAACTTACTGAACTGTTATGCAACATACACTTAATGTCCACGTCATAGAAATAGAAATTTACCATTTCCCCGCAAGCACCTTTTAACGTGGTACACGTTTCTCTAAAGTTTAGCGTAAATAATATTATGACGTTATATTTTAATACAAAAATAACTTTTCTTATTTTATGAGATTTTTGCAAGTATAAAATAGAAGGAAATTGGCATTAAATTAAAAATTAAACGGACTTTTTAAAGTGCGTGAAAATGCGTGATTGCGGGGAAACGGTATATGCGTGATTTTGCGTTAGAAATAGGAAGTGGTATATGCGTTAAAATGCGTGAATGCGGGGAAGGGGGTTAAGAGATCAAGTTTGCAATTGTTTCCGCTTCATTTATTTTTGATAGAACTATAAATGATCAAAACGATATTATCTCTTTAAGAATTATAGATTTTAAACTTGAAAAGTATAAAACCTAAATTACTTTCGTTTAGCCCGTGTATCAATGCAAAATCAATGTGAAAAAATTATATACTTATATTTATTTTTTAATATTAGAAGAAATGTAATTGGCCCAATGGTTCTTGAAAAAAAGTCGAAAATGTAAAATGTTTACAGACGGACGAACAAACAGACAGATGGATGGACGAAAGAAAAACAATATATCAGAGAAGCTTACTTAAGCCTTCGGCTAAGGATAGCTAAAACGAAATTTTAATTTTTCGATATCATTTTTTAAAGTATTCACTGGATGAAAAATACAGTTTCCGCATGGCTGAAACTCTACTGAAACTCTGCGGAAACTTAAGGTTACTAATAGTTTCTGCAAAGTTTCAGTGCGGAAACTTCAAGTTTCATCAAGTTTCCGCAGTGCGGAAACCAAAGGTGTCCACGAATCCAAATAGTTTCCGCAACTGAAACTTGCTGAAACTTGAGGTATACGCAAGGTTTCAGTATGCGTATACGGTTGAAATACATAATATGGTTTACCAATGGTTTCCGCAATAGAAACTTGCTGAAACTTGAGGTATACGCAAGGTTTCAGTATGAGTATAGGGTTGAAATACATATGGTTACCACAGGTTTCCGCAACAGAAACTTGCTGAAACTTGAGGTATACGCAAGGTTTTAGATTGCGTTTACAATTGAAATACATTTGGTGTACTTTAGTTTCCGCAACGGAAACTGTAGTATTGACTACACAATTTTAGCCCTGGTTTTCAACCAAAAGTCATTTTCCCCCTGAATTCTCATATTGGAAAAAACAACAACACACTAACACTACTTATCAAAGAATATTTAATGTTATTATCAACATTTACATACATCGGTTGAACATTTTTCTCTTGCATCATAAACATTTTTACAGCTAAGTCCGAGCCCTCAAGTCACGACAGGAGGACAGAGAAAATGTCTGTATTTAATGATGTCTCATACATCAGAGATATAATCTTGCTAGAGGAACTTAGAACTGCATTACTGCAATCAATCAACTAAACCTGAATTTGGTTTATGCAAGTCTAGTATTATTAAGGAAATGTAAAATTACTTGGTATAATAAATGCACAAGTTCACATTATAAGTAGCCAATAAGCACCAAGGTGGATTCCTTTGTTAAAAATTCAGTTTGTAGTCCATCATCAACCAACAGAAAAGTCCTTGAGTGGTTCTCGTTCTTTGATGACCCACTTACACTTATCATGCTTATGCTAGTGGTGGCTGCATGTTTTCGGAACTGTGCAACACATCACTGTAGTCTGCATGTATGACCTGTTCCAGTTTCAGTTGACTTTAAAAATATCAATGCTTGAGTATAGAGAGACTTGTTTTCATCATTGGAGAAATCATATCATGTTCAAGTTGGATTGATCTGCTCATCAGTTACTTCAACCTATTGAAAATATATATAAATATAGTTTAACAAAATCCCAATCTAAATAAAACATGTTAGATCCTCTCGCATACTCACTACACAACATCTAACAACATCCCATAGAAGGTCACGTCAGATGTCAAATACGGAACAACTCTAGACTTATTCGTTCCAATTTATGAAATACAATAATTTTGCAGTTGACTATTTGATTGGTTAATAGAATTTGACCTCTGACGTGACACTCTACAGGATGTTGTTAGATTTAGGCAGTATCTAACATTTAATATCAATTGGATGGACAAAGTCCCTAATGCTGTTCTAGTACAAGCTTTTGTTTGATTAATTTCACATTTTAAGCATTTTTTTTAATCAGAATGATTTAAAATGAAATTTAAAAATTTATCAAGTGTAAAATATCATTAGTTTATTAAAGATGCCTCTTTTAAACACTTGACTAGGGATAATGAAATAAACAAACTTAATTTATTTTAACATGTTAAATGTACCTGAATATGTATGTATAGATTTGTTCCTGATTTTCAGAATAAATTAAGGAATTTTCTTTCATTCTATTTGTTCATCAAAATATTTTTTTTATTTGAATAACAACTAGAGGCCCATAGACCTAATAGGTATCAAGTAACAACTTTCACTCAATTGAATTTGGTTCGTGTTTTAAACAAAAAGCCATGAAATTCCAAATTTTGAAAGACGCACCATTGTTTATCATAATTTTACACTTAACATGCTTACTCTGGTTACTCAGTAACCAAAGGTGGATCAGAGTAATAAAGATAAAATGCTATTCCATTTTAAAACCACCAGTTGTGTACCCCACCCCACAGGAACCACTAACCCTGGGGCCACACATTTCAAAATTTTCTAAATGTTATCTTAAGTTTTATTTCATCATAAATGGTTGATTAATTCCAAAGAGCTATATGGACCAACCCTAGTACTAAAACCCCTGACCTTGGGGCCATGAATTTCATAATTATGGTAGATGACTCAGTGCTCATTTCAATCATGCCAACAGTTTGACTGCTTGATGTCCAGGAGTAAAAAAGAAGGGGGGGGGGGGGTATCATAAAATTTACAAATTTTGTTCCCCTTCACCCGTAGATGCTTTGTACCAAAATTGGTTGAAATTGGTTGAGCGGTTGCAAGGAAGAAGCTGAAAATGTTCAAATGTCAACACACGACAGACAAAAACAGATAGTAATAGGTCACCTGAGTTTACTAAGGTGACCTAAAAATAGGCCTGCTTATAAATAAATCAGAGAATTTTAGTAGTTAGCTCGCAAAATGAGACTTTCTAAGAAAATGTTAACATCTGTTAATTTGATGGAAATGCCGAACATATAAAGATATTATATAAAGCTTAAAAAGTAGAGGAAAGCAGCTTACACCCCCCCTCCCCCACAACACACACTGACTATGATAAATAGAGAGCTTTAAATTATACAGTGAGATTAAGAAAACAATAGAAAATAAAAACATAAACTTTGTGCTTTAGTCCTTAATTTTCTAAAATAGAGTTACATAAGTTCTTACTACTAAAACATACTTTTTAACAGAAGTATTCTTCATCTTCTCTTAGTTTTCAGATGATTTGTTCCATGGATATCTGAAATTAAAATAGATCCAGTTAGTACAGTACCGTACAGTAATAACTTTTTTGTTTTTAGCATGAGCTCAGAAAAGTCCCAAAAACTACTTGCATGCCCATTTCCTTGCACCTGACATGCAGTGAAAATTCTAATGGACACATGACAAAGAAAAAAAATGATTGGAAATTGTATCATTTTAAAATGGACACAGTCACACTCCACTCTGGTCTAATTCTAGGTGGCAGTCCTATCAGGCTATCACAACCTCAATTTACAAGATTTTGAAAAGCAATTATATCTGAGAGTGAGAAAAATTAAATAAGTTATAATTTTCTATAAAAGCAAGACTACATCTAAATTATGTTTGTTTAAGATATGTAGGCCTTCTCCGATTCAAAATTATAATTCATTTGATAATTAATTTTATTTAATATTCTATTTTACATCAAGGGAAGATCATTTGTATAATAACACAGAACTAGGACTCTTCAGTGGCCATTGTTGAAAACTGATTTAATTAGTGATAGAAATATGGCAAATGGTAAACAGCTATAAACCTTACAGAGAGATTACAAAAATCTTATTTGTGTATCAGTCATTTTATCAAGTCAATAAAATTTAGAAACCTTACAGAGATATTACAAAAATCTTATTTGTGTATCAGTCATTTTATCAAGTCAATAAAATTTAGAGATCATAAAAGTATTATGTCAAATTTTCATAATGTGTCACATTGCCAGTGGTTAGAGCAACACGCCTAGAGTTGGGGAGTAAGAGCTGATTCCTACATCATGGGTCTGAATCCAATGTAGTACACATAGAGACTGGTCCCTCGGATGAGACTGTTGGTGACGTGTCCACATTAATAAAAAGTTCTCTAAAGGGTAACAAATAAATACAAGTATATGACTGTATAATGAATCAATGCATGTAACTTAAGAAATTGAAAATGGCCAATTGCCCATTTCATCAAGCTCCAGTCTATCATAATACATACTTCAGGTAAATACTGTTCTGTTCATATCAAGAGAATCATTTTTATGGTTGTGATTTCTGATGTATTTAGAAACTGCACCACATTTAATACACAAGGTACAATAAAAACATGGTATTTCTAATGAACAATTACACCATGCACCAGGGCTCGAGCTGTGATTCGCCATTGTCGCCAATTGCGAATTTTTTTTCAAAAGTGGCGAAAAGAAATTCATAAGTGGCGAAAATGATTTTTTTTTTATGTACCATGTACAAAATTTGAGTAGTCCTGGTTAGCTCCTTTGTTTATTCAAAGTACACAGATTAGTCCCTGTGTTTATTTAATGCAGCAGAGGTGTGAAAACTGAAACCTACAAGTAGGAAATCACGTCCCGCTTGAACGAACACAGCTGACTAGGTAACTGGCCTGGAGCAATAAAGGATTACAAATTTGCTTGAAATAATATAATTTGGATTAAACAAGGGGGTATAAAGTGTTATTAGGATATGAAGTTAGAAAATAAAAGATTTTTATCAACAAAATCTGGATCTATGTAGATCGTTTTTTTAAACCGAAAGTAGGGAAACATGACGAAAATTGTAAAGAATGGCTTCTAATTTTACCTAATTAAAATTGAAAAATGTGTACATTTACCATAAACTGACAACGAGTGAAAAAGAACTTGGTTTGGAAACAGAATTAACTTTAATAAGTAAATTACACTGAATTATTTACACTAACATGAGCTTGCATATTAAACCCTGGAGTCTTGTTAAAATAAAGTCAACTTTCAAACCTAATTTTCATTACTTTTTAATTACTTATTTTCAAAATTGTTTACTAATTCAGAAATGATGAAAATTTCCATTTTAAAAAAAAAATGTAATATTTTTACTAGGTCTTTGTCCCCCCCCTCCCCCCCCCCCCCCCAACAGGCAAAAAAAAGAGGACATTTTCTGTCAAGAGTTGACTGATATCAATTCAATATCAAATTTATTGTATAATTCCAACATAAGTTTTTTTTTTATTAAATGGATACTACCATAATTAAAGCTTAAATTTAAAACAATGTTGGTGTCAGATAAACATAATTAAAAAAAAGGACTAACATAAAGTGCATTGCATTGTCGAGAAATCAGATGTAAGTATGCCTTTCCTTTTGTCGCGAAAAGTGGCGAAAAATATTTTCGGTCCAGTGGGAGCCCTGCCATGCACACTACCGGTAAATCAAGTTTTAGGTTGCTAAAATAGTGTTAATTGTTTCATATAGATCAAAACATGCACATGTGTCAGCATGATGTTTATGTATCTTTGTGTATAACTATTTTGTTCACGTACGATAATGTTTCAAACTCATTATGTATGGTATGAAACTTAATAAAATACTTCAACTTGAATAATGTCAGGCATTCTGAAAATTATCAAGTCACTTTCATATCACAAAATCTGCAAGTTCTCAGGAATTTTACTTTCATGACTATACAACATGTACAAATTGGCATTTCACAGTGATACAATACTACACAATGGCATTCTCCCAACATGATGCCCTCTAACATGTCTAATATTTACGATTATAGACTGCATGTATGTTAAAAATATATTCAACCCCTTCCTCGGCTGTGCAGCACAGTCTTCCATCAATAATAAAAACAATTCAGCAAAAAATAAATGTAGGGTTCAAGAAACTACTCCTGCGAATAACAATGAACACATCCAGCAGTTATAATGAACAACAAACCTCACCTTTTCTGAAAGAACATAAGCGTGGGGGCAAATCTTTCGATTTTCCGAAAAAGTAAACACCGGATACAAGTTCATAACGATATTATCCTCTAAAACCAACCTACATTTAAAATTCCGGAATACTACAACACGTATTTTTTTTTAACATGATCGGGACGATGCAGAAAAACACATTCTAATAATCATACGAAAACATGCAAGATAAATACAATGGTACAAAATGCATGCGGCCGTTTTAACAGCAATTAATTATACGTATTACAATCTAAGCTGAGAATGATTTACAAGGCGCTTTTTCAAAAAAATAATAACTGTACAATGGTCGATTTGAATTTTTGGAACGCGCCGTTTTGACCCAACTTTATTCTTACGATTGCAGACGATAAAAACAAAAATAAAGGTGCTCTGAACTGTAAGAAATAACTACCTGTATCTAATCTGTCGTTTGAGGTGCCTTTCTTCTGTGTAGAGTCAAAAGACCTTCTCATCTCTGTTGTTTTTCTTGAGCAAGTTCTTGGTGTTTTCTTCGCCATTTTCTCCCTCTTTCTTCTACTAAAAATCTAACCAATGAGAGAGAAGCATTCTATCTCGATACGCCACCTAGTGATTGAATGTCAGTCTCTACGGAAAATTCCCCTTAGTTTTTGCATTTCTCTTTTGGCAATATTTTTTTTTACGTTTTATATTGCAGACGTCCTTGCATTTATGACAACTGAATGAACATGTCAGTTTTAAATGCTTAGATAAAATTGAACCGTATTTTAAGTCCCTTATTATCATGGTTATCATGATTATGGTAATTGTTGAAACGGACTGTCCAGATTTTTACAAATAGATTGAAAATCATATACACATGTACTTAGATTATTGTGTAAAAAAAAGTATACAAGTCAACAAAGTTATGCTGATGGCATATTATCCACATACAAGAGCGATTTTAACCCCCCCCCCCTTTCTAGTAAGCGATACGAATTAGCTGGTTAAAACTTTATAACAAGTCTGCAAATTTATGTTTATATGTTTTTTAAAATCTTAATCTACGGGATACATTTTTATTTGTGTCCTAAAATAAAATAGATAAATTAACAAAGTGCATGTAAGTTTATAATCATTGTTATACAGTGAATTATATAATGATTAATTTTGACCTTCGTAACTTAAATAAAACGAAGAAAAAAAATTACAAACTATATTAGAATGTGTTGTATAAGTCTCTGTCTCTGTCTCTCTCTGGTATTGCTTTTTATACCTTTGCGAAACTCAAAAGCAAAATTGGAGTTATTAGAATTATTAACCAATTGTTAAAAATTTCCATCTCAGAAAATATTTACATGTACAATTTTAAAATAGTAAATACCGCTACTTCTCAGCATTAGACGATGAACAAAAAATTATTGGTTATTACTCAATACAGAAGATACGGAAACTCTTAATTTTGCGGACAAATTTATAAATGATATCATGTAATAGTGGTCATAGTCCTTTACATATATCATGTATATTGTTGTTTACCAAATGTATTTATCTTTTTTTTTTTATCTTTTCCTTATTATTGTAATAACCTCACACTTTTTTGTTTTGGACTCTAAATTAGAAACAAAACGTTGTTTTATTGTGTACTTAGAAATAACCTAGAGAGAAAAGTTATGAAATAAAATTCATGGACTTAAGTTTGTTTTCATTAGGTTGCGTGTCATCGATCTCTAAATATTTTCAATATTTGAAGTTAATACAATGGTGGCAAACAATGAATACCATTAATTGTCGTTTTTTTGTGATTGCCAATTTCTTTGTGGAGAAATTGTAAAATAATATTGAAATTTTCTAAATAGTCTATTGAACTAGCAAATATTCTCCTTACCTGTAGATTAGTTATATTATTTATTAGATTGATCTATAGATAAATATCTGAGAGGTTTTTTTTTTTTTTTCTTTTAATCACCAACACATAATAAATTTAATACATGTAGTTTATATGAAACATTTTATATAAAATATTATATAAAACAATCTTATTTGTTTGATTTTTGGTGAAGTTTTATATATATAGTGTGTGTGGGATTTTTTTTTTCAATTTTAAAAATTTGAATGTTCAGACACATTGGGGTCATTACTAGTGACTATACTGTGTATATCATGTACTGCATGTATATATTACGCCTGGTCACAGCCCATTGTTCCTCTAAGGTAGAAAAACCTCTCAATCCACATAGAATATACAAAAAATACACCAACACGGTAGCAGGTGTCTTCGCGACACGTGTCTCCCCACCTGTGGCACGTGAGGACAGGTGCCCGCGAGTGGGGTTCAAAGAAAAGGATTGAAAATTTGATCAACTTACATACTACTTTTATTTAAAAAAAGTGTTTTCTAAATCACAAATTTAGCACATTATACATCTCAATACGAATATAATTGAACATATTACTAAAAAGTATATGTACCGCGTTTTCAGTAATGTTGCATTAATTAACATCACGAAAGCAAGATATTTGAAAAAATAAATAAATAAAAAAGCCTACACATAATTTGCAATCTAATTAAAATGAGATCTTCCATTCGCTCCCAGGGTATTGTTTCACAAAAATAGACTTTTTACATTAATAAGTCTTCCTCGTGCGAATAAGCATTTGGGTAACAACACTGAGAGAATTACCTAGTTAAACTACTTTAAAGGTAGTGATTGTATGGACAGTGATTAGTAATCACTCTGTATACTAGCTAAGCCTAAGATAGTGAAAAGTGGGGTAGTGGTCGTAAAGATACTTAAATACCTAGTGAAAGTTACTTATGAATGCTTAGATTTACTAATGTTATCTAGTAAATCTACCCAATTCCCAGTAAAACTACTTTTAAGGTAGTGATTGTATGGACAGTAAATTTACTAGTCTTCCCAGTGAATTTCACTAATTATTTTTTTTCAGTGAAATGAGACGATTTAATTTTAATTAGATTGACATAATATGCTGCAGATCTTAAGAACCATGGCATCAAATGTTCAGGACATGTTTTCTTGCAATATTTACCCGCGGCTTTCGAATAAGATTAACGCCTGTTAAACGAATAAAATGTATTCATGAGAACGGAGATAAAAATACATATATGTACGAGATATTAAATCAATGTATTAAATTATAAAAACAACTACAATGTAGTAACTATTGCACTATATTTCTATGTTGAACACTGAATAGTAAAAAGGCTTCCTAGTCAGTATGTGTTGTTAACAAATTGAATTATTGAAATGATAATTTTCCATTCAGGAATATAGATACATGTACAGTATAAGGAATATAAATGCAAAACTTGCTATCTCAGATAATGTAAACGTTCGCTTTCGTAATTATCTGTATTTCATGCACCATGAAGACACACTAATTTTCTTTTTTAAACAAATTAACATTAAATGTAATTGTAGACAGAGGAACCTCCATATATAACCCTTGATTTGTTCTCATACGGAAGTAATATTTTGTGAAAATAATGTATGTTATGAAAAGAATTAATTCCCGAGGGGGAGTCTCGAGTTGGGTAATGTAGAAAATCCTGGTGAGAGGAATCGATTTTGTTTAGAAATGATATTTTTTTAATTCCAGCACAATATGAAATAAATTAATATGAAGCAAGGATCTTGTATAAAGTGCTTATCATTGATATCAATATCGGTATGTGTCAGTTTACACAGAGCACATCTCAAAATCTGAATATGAACTAGTAGATATATTTAAAAATAAAACCATTTTTTAAAATGTATAAGTAAATAAAAATATGATATGGGTTGATTTTTCTACTCTTTTGAAAAAAAATATAATAAAAAACAGTTTCAGTTCGGTTTCAGCATGCGAAAACCATACAGAATCAAAATCAATAGTAAAGATAATATGAGTTGATTTTTCAACCCTTTCGAAAAAAAAAATAATAGAAAAAAATTCAGTTCGGTTTCAGCATGCGGAAACCATATGGAATCGAAATCAATAGTAAAAAAATCATTTGAATTGATTTTTTTACCCATTTGAAAAAAAAGAAAAGAAAAAGTTTCAGTTCGGTTTCAGCATGCGGAAACCATATGGAATCGAAATCAATAGTTTCCGGAAACTGAAACCTACTGAAACTAAAAAGTATCGTTAAATTGACATTTCATTAAATTTTACATTGGTTTCCGTTTTGCGGAAACTATTTGGAAACAAACCTAATGGTTTCAGCATACGGAAACCCTACAGAAACTTGCTGAAACTATTATATAGTTTCCGCATTGCGGAAACCATACAGGAAACTTCAACGCCAAGTTTCAGCAAGGTTTCCATATAGTTTCAGTTTTGCGGAAACTGGACTTTTCACCCAGTGTATTGTAATAGAAACATCTCATATGGACATTATTTAGAATTTACAAATGTTGGTTTTCTGATGAAATTAAAACGTATTCAGTGTCACGGTAGGTGAAAGGAGATTGGTTTCAAGAATTTGATTTTGAGAGACATTGTCTTCCTTATAATAAAGGTTTTTCCTTTATTCATTTTTTGCATGTTTTTTAACGTCCATCTCGAGAATTTTTCACTGATATGGACATGCCACAACTTGTACGTGGAGAGGAAATTGTTAACCTATCCTCGACAATCAGAGCTATTGAGCAATGAGTTATATTTTTGTGCCAGCACCTACTATAACACGGGATCGCAGTTATGTGGTCTCATCGAAAGGACTGTTCTCCACGTCAAACAGTAAGTTTCGAACCCGGGACGTTAAAGATCAATGTCTTACTTCGAGTCTAACGCTCTTACCACTTTGATCAGGTTTTATATGAAATAATTAAAATCAATACATGTACCGCTGTGCATTTGTTCTTTAGCATATCAATTTTCGTTTGATGCTCTTCGGTTTTCTTTTCTTGTTCTTCTCTTGATCTGTTTGTCAGTTCTTGTCTTGTGCGAACTCCTGTGTACACATCTTCCAACAGCGTACAAAGGTATCTGAAAATATAGCACGAAACATATGAAAAATATTACTGAATTCTAACATGCTTTAACCTCTTCTGAAATAAATCCTACTAGTGAAATATTTATTACAATAGTGGCTAAGTCTATATTTTGAAAACAAAACCAGCATACAACCAACATATTGAAAAAGCATACTTTGCATTCATCAAGGTTTACAATAATTAGGTGTCTTTATTATCAGGAGAAAAGTAAAACTTGAACTTGAGCATTTGCAATATATTTAATTTGTTTTTCTATGTTTAGTCTCTTTACATTTAGTCTATTGCAATCAGACTAAAACTTATAGGTGACGAGCTGTTACGTTTTTAAAGAATTAATTACCAAGTGAGAAAAAATTCAACCAAAGTGAAAAAAATACAATTATTTTTCGGCACTGTTATCTACCAGAATTCCAATTTACCACCAGACAGATTGTAAAATTAATGCTTATAACTCTATCAAAATTGTAAAATGATATAAAAGGAATTAAATGCATTAATAAATGTATATACTGATATTGTTTGACTCTAATGAAAAGTATTATTAAATAACAAGTTAAATATACACAACACACAGGACCTATTAACCAAAGTCTGTCTGGCGTATGAATACAAGGACTACGCCATTACTGTTTAATCGAAACAATTATATCTGTTATACGATTTATTTGTATTTCACTGTTGCAAAAATAAAGTTTATCATTTTAAATTGAAAAAATAAATAAAACTTTGATCATTGTTATCTGTGTTATCATTGTGCACTATAATTATTTTCGTTTTCGGAATAAGCTGTTTTATCAATGGTAACTTACATGAAGGATAAGGTGGTATTTATATTCTTAAAAAGAAAAATCACAATTGCGGAAAATACAGGAGATAAAAATGTTAATATAAGCATTAAATAATCATTTTTTGAAAGATGCTGTCTCGTATCTATAATGGTGTTTGCAAACATTTTTTTTTATAACGCGATTACGCACGTTACTCAATTTGTTTGCACACACCATTGCAGTTATTGGATTGCATCTTTTAAACATTTACATTGATAAATCACCAAACATGATGGGGCTGACTCATACTTCGTTCTTATCTTATATGAAAATATCAGTAATATTTCAATTAACATGCTACAGAAACATCTCAATAACAAATCGCTATACAATCTTTGAAAATATGATATACTTGTACAATGGTTGCAAGAAAAAATATTATGGTAAATTACCTGAAATGTTCCTTGATCCTAATGTTTTCATTTTCCTTAACCACTTTCTCTAAAGCTTTTTTTAAATGCTAACGAAATTTACGAAACTCTGCAGTGATATCACTTTAATATAATGTTTGAATTACATGTAAGCTTTTCATTATTTATAAACCATATCTTTCGATTCTGCATTAAAATAACAGAACTTAATTTTTTTTCAAAGGATAATGAGAAATAACGCTTTAAATTGTGTTTCATTTATTTTTTAATCTGATATACAGGATGTCCCATAATACATGATACCATTTACAGTTATTGTCAGAAATACATTTCTTTACCATTTTTGTTAATATTTGTCTTATTTAATATTTGACTAAATTTTAGTAACAAAATATTAAAAAAAAAAAAAACAATTCTCAGAGCTGAAATAAAGTAGCAAAAACATTATGCCCAAAATCCGTACGAATTACGTTTCTAGCAAAATTGATTTATCAGACAAACTATATAGGTACACCGATTTGAAAAATATAAAGTCCAGCCTTCGTTGCTAAACCTAAATCTTAAACTTATCTGAAAAGGTATATTTTTAATTGAAATTCAGACTATAGCTAAAAAGAAGTGCACTGCCGTCTTAGATTATGAAAATTTTCAATGTCTAAACAGGACCATCTCCCGTATTAGACGTCATTTACAGGACAATTTTTTAAAAAAAAAAAGCCATAGCATTTTTAGAGATAATTTTCATATCATGTAATTATAAATAGTTCCTAACAAATTACAGTTTTAACTTCAGCTTGAAAATTTATAAAAACAACATGAGAAAAATCGATAAGATATATCTTACATCTGTTAGATTCATTTTGAAAATATTCTCTTCCCTGATTGATGGCCAGTTTCTATAAATGCTGCCTGTTACTTTCTTCCAAGTTTTTTCTTCCTCATCTTCATCACTGCTGTCATCCGGGTCTCTCTTGATTGAATCCCATTTGTTTGTTATAAAAATGACACTACGGGGATCAAAACAAGGCATTTCATCCTCCATTTGTAAGTTGATAATAGATTTTAGTATTTCCGGAAGCTATAATTTATTAAAAAAGAAATAAATTACTACATTGTATATGGTTTGTTACTTTATTCGTTTTAAACACACATGTACATTTGATTTTCTCCACTGTAGACTTTATGTTGGGTCAAATTAATTAAGTAAGGTATAAAGCTGAACATATTTCACGTATTTTCATTTTATACCAACAATTACTTTTTCAAACAGAACCAATCAATTAATGTTTCCTTAGTTTTGCAAATTTGCAAATAAAATATACACGTGTATCAGATTTTTTATTTCTACTGATATATTCTTCCATGATATATACAGCATCTATTTAGCTCAGATTTAAACAAAATTACACAATTACAGTTTTGTCGTCTCTTTTTTTTCTCTCCCAAATGCATACAAATATCTCATAAACAGTAATATGATTTATTACCCTGTCTCTTTGCATTCCGCCTGCACTTGCCACATTGATCACGAAGATAAAAGACACTGCATTTGACAAGTATTTCATCACTTTCTGACTGACCTTTCCAGAACCACCAATGCCAGGTGTATCAACAATTATTGTATTACCCTGGAAGATGGAGAATGTCGCTTTAAGTAGGCTACTGATTTTGATGTATAAATGGATTATAAATTTGATTATTGCATCGAATATTGATATATTTAACAATATGACTAATGATACAGAATAGCACAATAAGTTAACAAAAAATTTAACATCACCGTCCTGTAAACATTGATACATACTGCAAATTCCTGTCAGGATTAATACAAACCTCGAAGCAAAGACGTTGTAAAGAGAGTGCAGAATGAAACTATTTTTTTGCATATATATTTTGAAAATTAGCATAAAACTTAATTTGATATATGAGATGAGATGTTTGATGCATTGTAGTCAGTTTGAAGACTAAAAAGAGTTTTTGAGATATGCTAATTTGAAATCTTGTTACAATTGGACTAAATTTAAATTCTGGAAATTCATTCCATATCTGCGAGATGTTTTATAATAAACAATGCATTGATTCGGACTGAATGGGATAACCTGCTGGTTATTTCATAAAATACCTTTTCCTCGTTTAATATACATTGTAATTTTATTGTGTCATATCATCGAAAAATAAAAGAATTGATTCAATTTAAAAAAAAATACCTTCAAAAAATGAACTGGCAATCCAATATCAACACTTTCATACTTTCGACTGCCTTTCTCAATAGTCATATCTGTAAGAGTCTTCAAAGTATCTCGAAGAATTTTCTCTCCTTGTTTTGTTTCTACATCAAGGTCACTCATATCTTCCATCTCGACCTCACCATTGTCTGACTCAATTTTTATTACCACCTTTTCAGAATTTCGTATTTTGCAAACAGTTGATGTGGACTCCAAGTTTCTACCCTTGAAAATTCGCATTCCTAATATTTTATTGATAAGAGTTGATTTTCCGGCACTTGTCTCTCCTGAAAATAATTTCTAGAAATAATAGGTTACATGTAAATGTATTATCAAGACATTGCTCTCATGTAATAAATATTAATATTTGTGTGGCAAATCCATTTGAACACGTGACGCAGATGGAGATATCGATAAAAATTCAAGATCAGAAGTCCATAAATAATACAAAAAAGCAGAGCAAATACGGGCCTAGAAAAAAATCAGAAGTGGGATCATGTGCCATGAAGGAGTGAGCATCCTCTTCTGACCGGTCTTACCCGTCGTGTGCTCCTTGTCATGATTGGGAAATAACGGGAAAATCCGTCGTCTATTCAGTGTAACAGTAATGAACTACAAATTAGCATTTCATTAAATGAAACATCGATATTGTTTTGCTGACAAGGTCATTGCATCAACCATAGAACTTACGAAATGATGACTTTAAACAAGACAAGCAAATGAATAAGTAACATTTAAAAGAATAATTCTACCTGCAACAACAATCCCATGATCTTCTTTAAGAATATCCTTCTTTCGCTTAGCAATAGACGTGATATAATCTGGAGATGCTTTCTCCAGGCATTGTCTAAGGTTTGTGTCGTATTCCTCACTTTCAATGATATTTTTTAAGTCGTCAAACAAAAAAATTAGTCTCCTTTGAATGAAATTCCGGTTGGATCCCTTTAGATGACTAAAATGTAGAAACCAAAGAAATGTGAAATGTTCAAATGTATATAGCGAGATATTTTGAGAGTTAAAACAGATTTAAGCATTCCTTGTTTGTCAGTGATGAAACACTGAAAAAAACATTATTTTTTAAAAAAATATCTTGTAATTTGTCTCTAAAGAATTTGCACGCTTGGTACAGTTGTTAAAGCGTCTACTCTAGAGAAGTTAAGTATGGAGTTTTATCTCTACGTTGCGGGTTCAAATCCCACCCTGGGGTGTATAGACCGGTGGTTCGGATGAGACGGGGATACCAAAGTCCCATGTGGCAGTAGGTGCTGACACAATAAACCCTCAATGCTCAGTGGCTGTGAATGCCGAGAAGGCAAGCTTTTTCTATAACACAATTATTAAAAATGTTCTTCCGGTTGAAATTTCCAATGGAACTCGATGCAAGCGCTGAAATTTTCAGATATGACAGAGATGATGCCTTATTGCACCTGGGTTTGAATATTTTAGTTATTATTATTATTATATAACATGCATTATAAATAAACTTATCTTTATATATACTTTATATTTATTAAACCCCCGAAAAGTTTTCTAATCGTCCGTCCGTCTGTCTGTTAAGCTTTGTGGTACCAATCTCTTATCCGCAACTCCTCTTGTACAACTGAGTGAAATTTAATGAAACTTTCACATAATCTTTATTACATAATGTCATTGTGAAGGTTTTATTTTACTTTTTGATCCGACACCTATTATGTGTTTCCCGGCCACAGCAAAACATGGACTTTGCCATTATGACCATTTGGGAGGCGGGGGTATCATTTAGTGAGCTCATTGCTCACAGTACCTCTAGTTTAAGAATATAGCGCTGCAAAGACTTCTGGACAGATGATACAAACAACTTTTGTCAAAATTCTATGAACTAACGACATCAGTTATACTTATATGAGTAAAATTAATACGTTGAACCGCACAGATTTAGACTTTTTATTCAAATTTTAACATTAATAGAATCTCCAGTGACAAAAATTGTAATGGTTAATAAAATGGTTTCAGAAAATTTCGATTTTAACATCGCAGAAAGATTACAAATTATTAATATTTTAGAAATTTATGAACCACATCATTTTCAACCAGGGTAAATACATTTATACCAATCCAGGCAACTAT
>NW_026927217.1:0-29997 GCF_032062105.1 Saccostrea cuccullata | reverse complement strand
TCAATCAGTAACGATTTTCTGTGGGCACATACATATTAAGTTTTTCGACTCAATGTCCTGAGAACAAAACAAGGGAAATGGTAGTCCCCCAAGTTGTGATTTTAAAAATTTTAATGAGTTTTGTGGGTTTACTTTTAGGTCAATCAATCTAATCTTTGGAACCAAAGCAATATATAATTAACAGGACAGTGCCATTAACAGTTACTCTGCTGTATCTTCAGGTAAAAAAAAAAAGTAATCATCTACATGGCACAGTAAATAGGCAGT
Organism: Saccostrea cuccullata; assembly: GCF_032062105.1. NCBI lineage: Eukaryota > Metazoa > Mollusca > Bivalvia > Ostreida > Ostreidae > Saccostrea > Saccostrea cuccullata. The sequence goes on along the minus strand of NW_026927217.1, from coordinate 29,730 downwards.
CCAGCAAGATTAACTTTTATGTCCTAATATTGTGAGATACTGAGGTTTTATGATATTAATATAAAGTGAATGTTTATAGAAGTGTAATTACTCATTTAGAGTTATGGTAAGATAAAAGTAGTAATATTCTTTGATTTAAAAGATTTTCTGAGAACTTAAAATTATTTTCTTGTTTATATTCACTAAATAAAAATATGTATTACAAATTACCCGTTGCTTTAAAATAATTCGTTATTTCAAGGCTTTTGTGTAAACTTTCTGTAGGGTATCAATGAAAAATTCACACGAGGATCAAACACATTCCAAACAATAATAATTGGATTTTTTGCATTTCGTCATTTTTCTTGAAAAAAAACTTGTTGATAAAATTGAATACAGTATTACGCTCTTTTATAAAACTCTTTCCGAAGATATCATCCAAGCGCTGAAGAAGGGTCTATCACTGGTAGATCCTATAATTCAAGAAAATGTTACTGAAATTTTTCAATGTAAAACTGCTTTCAATGTAGAGATGAAAGCTCTCTTGAAATTTAAGCTTTTTATGCAGAAGTGTAATCATACATGTAGCTTGGTCTGTCATTTCATTAGAAGAAAAAAAGTGATTAAAGTATAAGTTTATGAGTCGGTAATTGAGCCTTTAACTACGCAATTCAATTACCAGTTCTAAAGTAATTGTATACTTTAAGATGGTGAGTACATACTATAAAGTATGCAAAATGAAAATTATAAGCTGTAGTGGAACTGTACCCTAAAGATCTTAGTAGAACGTACAAATTATCTTTTATGTGAAATATTTGTCAGTGTGCAAGACAGAAAGAGGAAAAAATAAGAACACTAGTATATGAAACTTCATACAATTCCTTTACAAAGATAGTTACCTGTGCAAATTCCACAAAACTTTCTACAGTTTTCTTCCCTCCATAAACGATAAAGAGGCTCGATGCATAAATTACTTTGATATTCGTTACAATTGGAAAGTTTGTCCTGGCACGCTATTGTTACTGTCGGTGCTAAGAAGGAAAAAATAATGTTTTAAATTTATCATTTTACTCGGCACACGTTTAGTATAAGAATATTTGGGTAGACTTTACCTACCGGTCCCCAGATCCGCAAGATCCTCGCGCTCATTGGACTATGACGTAACAACTACGTCACTCAACTGAAATTTGCACACTATTCGACTGATTAGGGTTAGTCTTGCACCCACCTGAGAGATTAGGGTTAGTCATTGCACTAGTATTCGAATGATTAGGGCTAGTCTCGCGTCCATCCGAGAAATTAGGGTTAGTCCTCGCACATTTTTCGACTGATTAGGGTTAGTTTAGCATCTGCCCTGGAGATTTCATCTGAACGTCTTAGTCCTTGCATACCATACGATGGATTAGGGTTAGTGAATCGTTCTTTTAGTTAAGTTAAGAAATTCAGTTGTTTCTGTAATTTTTCCAAGATCATAATTCAGATTCATAGGCATTTCCTTCGTTTGTTTACATGGAAGATTGGCTAAGTCCGAAAGAAATGACACTAAGCATGCGCCGCACGTTCAGAATTATTCTTTGTCGATTTTTTCCATGAATAAACAACTATTTATTAATTTTTTCAGAGAACGAGGTTAAAAACTTTGTTTAAAAACAAAGTTTTAAACTAAACTTTTAACCGTAGAATTCAATTTTGGGGTCAAAAGGCCAAAAAACTTCATATTTAAAAATTTTTTCGATCTCATACATACTGAAGTCACCTTCGGCGACACTACATTTTAGCGCGTTTTTCTGGGGACCGGCAAAGTAAAGTCGTACCGCCGTGGCCTTCAATTCGACATTTAGATTCTAGTATTTTGACGACGTAATGTCAATTAACAATGGTTATTTCCATACTTATACTGATACGATTTATCCTGGTGAGCTTGAGATAAAAGATACCATAGAGTGTAACTCATCTGTTTCATACTTAGATATTTTACTTGAAAAAGTTGTTAATGATAATCTAACAACCAAGCTCTATGACAAATGTGATGATTTTAACTTTTCAATCGTCATCCTCCCTCACTTAGCAGCAATATACATTGTACCTTCATCACCTGCATACACAATTTATATCTCTCAGTTGATTCGATACGCAAAAACATGCTCTACGTATAGTACATGTGTACGTACAATTTTTAAAATGAGGTGAATTACTGACATGCAAGTTTTAAGATCAATTCCTTATTTCGCGATTCTAGAGCAAACGCTCTATCCATAACGCCATATTTTTAATTTTTTTTTCCCTTCAGTAGTTTCTTCTCATAGCCTATCTTGTATAATTATTTATGTATTATTGGCCCTGAGTACCCAGAACTGGTCTTTCTGCCCCCAAAGACAAGTGTTGGTGTCTTAACATGAGTGAACATTTCTCAAAAGGGACATTTAACCAAAATAAAAAAAAAGAACTCATTCCAATGATAAGTATATTGTTTCTGTTTAAATCTATGCCATAAAGCTTTTCTTATTTAATACACGTACCTTGACAGAATCCGCAGTATAGTGGACAGTTTTTTGTTGCCCATGGAAAGTATATTCCGGTCTTGTTGCATATCCTCTCCGAATTGAACACTTTACAATTCAATGTATCTCTACAAGCTATCAACTGAACAAGTTTAGATACAAACAAATGAACAGATACAGCTTTTTTTTTTAGGGGGGGGGGTCATAGGCATATGTCATTATATGATTAAAGTAGACATTTCTTTCACTACCTATGTCATTTTCAAACATTGTGCAAAAAAGTCTATGAGGATTAATTTTTGTCCAATAGTTTATTATGAAATGTTTAAAACATTTGTCTGCTTAATGGCTGTGTGATGCGTACAGTGTGTGTGTCTGTCTGTGTCTGTGCTTGTCACTCTCGCTTTCAGCTCCACCCCTGGCTAGCAGTTCGCTGCGAAAGAGTTAGCAAAATATGTAAGTCTTCTCTGCCAGGTATAGCCTCTCCGCAGTTAGACCTATGTGGCCCAGATATGGGATCCTCCTCGAGGTAGCAGATGGAAATTGGGTACCTTGCGGCCCCAAGCAGAACCACAGGGTCTTGGAGGAGACTAGGCCCCTAAATGCACGGCATGCATGGCCCACCGGCGTGTGGATATGCCCTGATGCCTGCAATCCTAGTCCCCAGCTATGGGTCAAATAACATCACTGCCTTGTGAGAAGGCTTGGGAAAGTCAAAGGCTATGGAAGATAATCCAGACAGAAAATCCGTGTAGATGAGCACGAAAGCAAGGGAACGCAATCATCTAAGGGAAGGACAACCCTGAAAGAAAAACCACTGGCCCTCCGAGTCCAGGGGGTTATGCTTAGGGCCAGCAACCCTAACATGTCAAACAATGCAGCTACAGAAACCTTAACCAGAGAACAAAATGATGGAAGAAGGATTGAAACCACTCAGGATACTGATAGTATGACGGGTGAATCCCCCACCCTGATAGGAGATGTCCTTCGACCAAAAATAACACGTAGAGTGGGCTGCTGGAACGTGCGGACCCTCTACCAAACAGGAAAACTAGCACAAGTGGTGAGAGAAATGGAGCATTACAAGATCGAGCTTCTTGGAGTAAGTGAAACTAGATGGACAGGCAAGGGATCAAAACAACTAGTGTCAGGACATCAAATACTCTACTCTGGAAGAACTGACGAACATCATAGTAGAGGAGTAGCTATAATCACAACAAAAGAAGTTTATAGAAGTCTGTTAGAATGGAAGCCAGTGAATGAACGAATCATAACAGCAAGATTCAACTCAGCCTTTGCCAAACTTACAGTAGTGGTATGCTATGCACCAACAGATGATGCAGAAGACGACGAAAAAGTCTCCTTTTACGACAGCTTACAAGAAATAGTAGACAATACACCATCTCACGATGTCCTACTTATCTTGGGAGACTTAAATGCAAAAGTTGGGAAAAGCAATCAAGGAAGAGAAAGCATCATGGGTAAGCAAGGCTTAGGAGAATGTAACAGCAGTGGAGAGAGACTGTGCACTTTCTGCCAAGAAAACAACTTGATAATTGGTGGAACTATATTTATGCACAAAGATATCCATAAGACAACATGGAACTCCCCAGATGGACATACGAAAAACCAAATTGATCATGTCATCATCAACAAAAGATGGAGAAGTAGCCTTCTGGATGTGGTTGCAAAGCAAGGAGCAGGCGTGGGAAGTGACCACTCATTAGTACTGGCTAAAGTCAAGCTGAAGCTAAGGAAATCAAGGAAGAAAGATCAAAGACCGCCTCCTATTAACATCCAAAAGCTTAAAGATCCAAAAGTTATGAAATCTTTTCAATTGAAAGTGCAGAACAAGTTTGAGGCTCTTATGGAACACCCAGATGAAATTGATATAGAAACATTTAATGAGATACTCTTAGAAAATGCGCAACAAATACTTGGCCCAAGAAAGAGGAAAAAAGAGGGATGGATATCAGAGAACACATGGAAAATAGTAGAACAACGAAAAGAAAAGAAAAAGAAAATCCTGTCCACTAAATCAAAGAGACAAAAAGACCAGCTCCAAGCAGAATATCGAACTATAGACAAAGAAGTTAAGAAAAATGCAAGAGCAGACAGAAAGGCATACACTGAAAAACTAGCTAATGAAGCAGAACAAGCAGCTTCGAAACAAGATATGCAAACCCTCTATCGTATCACCAAAGCACTAGCAGGTAAATTTCAGACAGCAGATTTACCAGTAAAAGATAAAAGAGGGAATGTCTTATCAAAAAAAGAAGACATACAGAAAGGATGGAAAGAACATTTTGAGGAAGTGTTCAATATAAATGATACAGGAAATGAGGTCCTGATAACATCAGCCATCAACACATTGGATTTTAATACAGATCCACCCAGTATAGAAGAGGTGAAAAAGGCAATAGGGAAATTAAAAAATGGAAAGGCTGCTGGCATTGACCAGATAAATGCAGAGCTCCTCAAGGCCGAAGAATATTGGACACCTACCATCTTGACAAATATTCTACAGAACATATGGGAATCAGAAGAGACACCAACTTTCTGGAGAACAGGCCTTATAGTAAAACTTCCAAAAAAGGAGACCTTTCCAACTGCAACAACTATAGAGGGATAATGCTGCTCTCGGTATCCATGAAAGTGCTAAGCAGAGTGATATTGAACAGAATCACAGACATAGCAGATCCTCTACTGCGGAAAGAACAGGCAGGATTTAGAAAGGGGAGATCATGTGCTGACCAGATATTCACTCTAAGACAAATACTAGAGCAGAGCAATGAATGGAACTCTCCGCTTTACATCAACTTCATCGACTTTACAAAAGCTTTTGACAGTGTTAATCGCCTAGCCTTAGAAAAAATTCTCAGTCATTATGGGATGCCAGATAAAATTATCTCCATCATTAAGATGTTGTATACAGACCTAAATGCCAGAGTTATCTGTGGATCAAGCTTATCAGAGGAGTTCGAATTACAGACTGGAGTAAAACAAGGATGTCTGCTCTCCCCTCTTCTCTTTACATTCTGCATTGACTGGATTATGCGAGAAACCATCAAGAATAAGCGGACGGGAATTACTTGGGCCATGACAGAGATGTTAGAAGACCTGGATTTTGCAGACGACATAGCACTGCTATCACACCGCCATCGTGACATGCAAGAAAAACAAAACAACTAGCAGAAACAGCAAGGAAGATTGGCCTTAATATCAACAACACCAAGACCAAGATCATGAAGGTCAATACTAAATCAGAGGAGCCCATCACCTTAAATAACGAAGAAATAGAAGAAGTCTCAGAATTTGTCTATCTAGGAAGCAAGATCACCACAGATGGGAACTCAGAGGTAGATGTACTAGCTCGAATTTCAAAAGCCACAGGAGCGTATGTTGCACTAAGAAACATCTGGAGGTCAGCAAAGATCAGCACAAACACCAAAATAAGGATCTTCAAGAGCAACGTGCTTGGGGTCCTCCTATATGGTGCTGAAGCATGGAAAGTTACTAAAACCATCTCAAACAAGCTAGATACCTTCCAGACACGCTGCCTTCGCAGAATACTGCGCATCTTCTGGCCAAATACCATCTCAAATGAGGAGCTATACAAAAAGACCAACACCACCCCTCTATCTCAAGTTATAAAGAGAAGAAAATGGCTGTGGATAGGGCATGTACGTAGAATGCACCCAACTTCCATCCCAAGGGTTGCTTTGAAATGGACACCACCTGGCAAGAGAAAGAGAGAAAGACCAAAAGAAACATGGAGAAGATCTGTAGAGAAAGAGATGGGAAAGAACCGCTGGACATGGGGACAGATACAGAAATGGACACAGGACAGGCCAGCATGGAAGTCTCTGGTGACGGCCTTATGTGCTATCCAGCACGAAGAGGATTAAGTAAGTTAAAACATTTGGAATTTTTAACAATCCTCGAAGTAGTAATGTGCCATTTAATTAATATCAAATGTTTAGAAATTTCTTAAATTCACAGCTTCAAAGATTTGTAATGATTGTAGATTTTTTAAGATTGATCAATGTTTTTGTCCTAACTTTTGTTTCATTTCTCGCAAATCTTTTTTTAATTTTCACCAACAAATATGGGAAACGGAAGTTCAATTGAAAGAGTGTAGATTACCTTCAGGTATGACAAAACTAGAAACTTCAGTGGTGGATCTAGTGTTTCCTTGGGGTGTTCCAATTGTTAAAAAAAATTACAGCAAATAAGAGTTTTAATTTTATATTCTAAAATACGGGAAAGAAGTGACGGGTCTACTTTTTATCGAATCAGCAATGCATGAATTTAAACCATGCTATTTATCAATGATGCAGATCGAGCTCATGTTCTTTAGGTGACGAGTTATTATCGCAGTTTTACTTTAATATCTGCTAGATGAAAGATGTAAATTACGCATAGGTATGTTAAACTGTATGCTGTTGCATCATCATATTTGTGATGGACCAATGTTTGTGGACAAAGGTACCTTTATCCACGAATTTACATCCCCGAGAACAATTATTTTGTCAATATGATTATATATTCACTTAATCTCTAAAATATACAAGTAACCGACGAAATTACACTCCCCAGAAGGAAGAAAATATTGCTAATCCGCACAAATAAAAATGATTCCACTGTCATCTGATTCTTTGTTGGTTCCTTTCAGTAAGAAATTATTTTTTTTTACATAAAATGGCAAATAGAAGTACATTTGTACTTGTAGAGCATCTTTGGAAAAAAAACCATTTTCTGGATATAACTGAATAGTAAGATTGTTACCTTGACAGAATCCACGGGTCTTCTCACAATTCCTTCTGGCCCAAGTGTAGTAAGGACCATTCACATCACAAATTGCAGTTGAATTATAAAGAGCACAGTTAGCACTTGGGTTATCATTGCACGTAACAACTACGAATTCATTTAATTTTTGTAATATAAAATTTATTAATCATCACCGTTGCTGGTCCCGAAGCCACTAACGTATTTATGCACAATTAAATTTAATTGAATATAATCAACCTATTTCATTTTTTTTAATTGAAAATTATCCATCTCTAGCTTTGTACGCTGGGCATCTACATATTTATAAATAAAAATATTGATTTCATAGAAAGTTAACAATTTCTTAATATATTTATTTTTACATTTTTTACACCATAATGAGGCCTAATAAAATACAAATTGTATACCTATCCTGAAATCTATATTTTTGTAACATTTTAACTCTAAACTATAGATCTGTCTGATTGTGTACGTACCGTGGCAAAATCCACAAAATAGAGGACAGTGTTTCCTTGCCCAGAGGTAATAAGCACCGTGTAGATCACATATCACCGTGGCGTTGTAGAGAGAACAATTGGCACTGGGGCTGTCATTGCAGGCTGTGCAAAGAATGAATGATAATTATGTGTGTAATGAAAGTATTAAAATCATGCACAAAAATACCAATTGAATATCTTCTGAATGCATATAGACTGATAGAATTGAAGAGTATGTAATTTCAGCTTTAATCTAAATACAATGTACATAAGTCGCCCGCGTGGCGCAGTGGTTAGAGCGTCTACTCTAGAGTCGCCAAGTTCAAGTTCAATTTACTCACTCTAACCAATTAATGGTACATGAGGTTCTATTCAATTTATTCACTCAAAACCATGTAAATGGTACATGAGGTACAAAAACACATAAAACATATATACATATAATACAGTTGGTCTAGCAGAAGATGATAACTAAGGAGAAGAGACAATATTATTAATTTTAGAAATAAATGTACATATTTTTTTTCAAAGAATCAACATCATTTTGGCACATGACTTCAAGAAACTTGATAATATTTGGATTAGAACAAATTTTTTTGTTCAAATAAACTTTCCTCAGTTGGTTTAAAGCACTACATTCTAAGATATAATGATATTCATCTCCTATCTGGTTACTACTGCATAAGCTACAAACTCTTTCATTTCTCTGAGTACCATTCCATCTACCTGTTTCAGTTGGAAGGTGGTGATTTGCGGTTCTAAACATAACAAAAGTTTTTCTAAATTTAAATAACAGTTTTAAATTTTTTTCGCACTCAAAATTGGTTTTATAAATTCTACAATATATACATGTACAATATATACGAAAACAATATACAAGATACACGTGAAATGGCTGAAATACATTCATATGACGTAACAAAAATAATTATGAAGGACACATTTTTAATATAATTATATGTAAAGGTATACTGAAAGAAATTTAATGAAACTTTCTCAGAATCTCTATTACATATTGCCATTGTGCAACTCCTATTTTACTTTTTGATCCGACACATATTTTGGGTTTCCCGGTCACAACAAAACATGGACCTTGCCATTATAACCATAATGAGGCGGGGGGTATCATTTAGTGAGCTCATTGCGCACAGTACCTCTAGTTTAACTTAGAAAAATAATTCGTTTTAATATCTATAATCTAAAAGTAAAAGGAAGTCCTTTTCCAACATCTTTTTTTTGTTTTATAAAAATGCATTACCTGTTGGCGTTGTAAGAGCAGATAATGTTACAGTCAAGTCTGTATTGGGTCCTACATATGGACAAGAGTTGGTCATTATAAACAAATGCACTTTAATATAGGTAGATATATATGTGATTTTTTAATTTATTCTTTACGATAAATATTTACGTTCAGGTTTACATATATATTTCAAAGTGGGGAAATAAACAGCCTGTTGTATGAAGGTTGTCTGAATGAATTTATCTTACTCTTACTTTCAGGTGATTGCAAGGATGTTGATGATGATGATGATGATGATGGAGACTCTAGATATGAGGTTGTATATGGAGTCGTCCCTAAATCTCCAAAAAATATACATGAACAAATTAAATCTTTGTAGGTATGCATATCTCTATTTGTCAAAAATGTCATATATACTCATTTATTTGAAGTAGTAATAATTATTAACTTATTTCATTATAAGATATTATACGGTTAAATGAAACATACAAACTGGTGGGTGCAAGTTTTGACAAGCAAAATCCATGCAGCTATGTAAACACTCCCCCTGCCTGTCAGTGTTGCAGTAGAACCAGTAATTCGTTGCACAATGCGGTGGATCTCTGGAAAATATTCACTTTAAAGATTTATGACATCAAACAGAATCTAACCATTACTATTTTTCTTTTAAAAAAATCATTGAAAAAGAATTTTTAAAAAGTTTTTGGTTATAATTAAACCTCGCCGAAATATTAAAAGAAATTTTTTTTTTAACAAATTAATGAAAATCAACCTAATATACTGAAAGGAAAAAGAAACGCAGGGTAAACTTTTGACTTGAATCAAATTTGTTTTTCTTAAAATACTTTTTAGTTTTCCTATCTAACTTTTAAATTATCTTTCAAAAAGATATAACCAAATTCTCATATGATTTTGTCTAATTATCCATGAGTTATTGAAGCTCAATGACAATACCCCCCAAAAGTGAAATCGAAAACTCTCCTTATCTTCAATGTCTATCTCGTGCATCTGTCAGAGTCTTATTTCTCCTTTGCATGGAATTTCATCAGAGTGTTTATCTTTCAAACCCTGGCTATATTTAGCATGGGTAACGACGCAAAAAATAAGTCTAACGGCGCGCGCATGCGCCAGTTAGAGGAATATAACAGTAAGTTGACTGGCTTAAAAAATCAAATTGCGGAATTGTTTTCTTTCAAATTTTGTATGAATGTAATGATTATAATCGTCTACTCTGTAAATGACTGTTTTGTGGTAGTAAGGTGGCGATTTAAGAGATGGCAGGACGAATAACCCGCACATAACATGGCTCTGTTTTGCGTTAACGTCATCGTCACGGTTGATCGAAAACCATTGCAGACCCTCTCTGACAACGGGTAACAAGTTTTATGGGGGAAAATTTACAAGAAACTGCTTAGTAAATCGTTGTTGCCTTTTTCATTAATTAGGCAATTCGAAAACAAGACCCCATTGAACTTCCGTATACTGTGCCAAGATTGCAATAAATTCATAATGTCTATTGATATTGAAAAACAATGTGCATAGACTACCTCATATGCATCAAATAATGCATCAAGATTTGTTGACAAACTCGTCGTTATCAAATTGCACGTGTCTTGGGCTTTTTAGCATTTTCCCTACGTGACGTCATAAATTTTACGGTTGAGTAATTCTGAATACTGATTTTGATGCACAGTAACTAAATTTCCCTTCTGACCAATTTTCGTAATTTTCGGTCATGTGGTCAAATTTTTATCGAAAATTATCCTACCCTGCGTTTCTTTTTCCTTTCAGTATATTTAGGGTTACTCTTTTCTAAAATAATGTAAATTACAGAAATGTTAAATGTGTTTTAGTTATTTAACTGTTGTAATAAATTCATGGAGATAAATTACGTTCTCGACATATTCATGCAGACTAAAAATATTATACGTTTATTTACTGGGTTCGGGGCAACATGCGTTTTGTCGGTTACCTGAGGCAATAAATGTTTTGTAAAATCCCTTATTTTAATTTTTTGATATGGATGTATTTTTTCGGCTTCCTCGATATTCAATGATTTTAAACTCAGTCTTTCTGCCACTATAGAACACCAACAAATACAAATGAAACTAGAGGTACTGTGAGCAATGGGCTCACTAAATGATACCCCCGCCTACCATATGAATATAATGGGAGTGGCAATGTTTTGTTGTGGGAAATCCAAAATATGTGTCGGATCGAAAAATAAAACAGGATGTGCACAATGGCAATATGTAATAAAGATTCTGTGAAAGTTTCATTAAATTTCCTTCGGTGGTATGAGAGGAGTTGTGGATAAGAGATGGGTACCCCAAAGCGTAACAGACGGACGGACGTACAGACAGCTAGACTTACAGATGGACGGACGGACGAACATACCGATTACTACATGTATATACCCTCCCGCTTTTCAAGTGCACTGCGTGACGTACGCGGTTAAAGATCTCGTCGACAGGTCCAACATCTCATGTCTCGGTCAAACATCGATTTGATGACCATAATAATATAATCTCAGGAAAACATTGGGAATTTTAGACATCTTAGAATAGATTTATATAGGAATAATGTTTAAAGGTATAACAATTGGGTTCCTTTAAAGTGAAGATCGTATATATAGATACAGATACCAGTGAATTCTGGGTAAATGTTTCATAGATACCGGTTGTTGTTCTCGTAACCGTGGATTTTGTACTTACTTTCGCAAGGCTTCGTTACATTCACTTTCACCTGAACGTTTGCCGTCCTTAATGACAGGGTTGTCTGTCATGGGATACTTTACAGGAAAAACGCCTTTCCCGGTCAACAGACCTTATTGAAAAACACCATAACTTTAATTTAGTTTAAGCTTATTTTGTATTTTCCAAAAGAATTGAAAAAGATTGACCATATGAAATTATTACTTACCAATCATTAACATACAGAAAACAATCATTTTTCCATGATTTTCAGTTTAAAACAAAGTGACTTTTATACGAGTACTAGTGTCTTAAATATTGGTTGCACACACCTGTGTTTATCATAAAGTTACATGTACCGTCAAAAAATGCGTGCATCTAGCCTTATCAGTTCTATACCTGATAGACTCGAAGACCGCTCAGACTAGGTAATTGGTTCATTGCATGATTGTGTACACAATATCATGAAAAACAAAAGCATTTTTAGTAGTTTTTAGGATCAACAAACATCCTTTAAAAAAAATTCATGTGAAAACCAGAAGTCTCTGATGAGACTATCTTAGTGTAGTCTGCTTGTGTGCCAAGTTATATTCAAATCAAACAAAAAATGTAGGAGGAGTAGCATTTTGAAAAATTGTTTACAAACAGAGGGACAGCTAGACAAACAGACGGACAACGGATGCACTACTATCACATAAGCTCCATTAGGCTAAAAATCAAGCTAACATCAAGCAATTGAAATCAATACATGGAAAGGCAGACCATGTATTGGGGAAAATATCTCAAAGAAGTTTACATCCATGCCCTCTGTTGACTTCCGCCTTGTACCCCTTTAATATTTTAGTGAAGGGAGAAATCCTTCGAAAATTCAGTGTGAATTTAATGATCTAACAATTTTCATGAATCAATTGACCTAACGTCAGATAATTTTTGCAAATAAAGGTCATTATATATCAACCATACAGGTAGATTTGACTTAAAACTAAATGTTGATACCCTTGCATAATCAACTTATTTTTAGTTGAATGTGCCATTTTACAAATTGTTTGTGAGTAGAACATGCTGTTTAGTACCAGATATATATAAGAATGACATTTCCTGTCTGAAAGAGTTAGAATTATTATTGAAACAATTTTAAGTGTACTTAAAGAAGGTTCAATTTTTGTTAATTTAAATTTTTTTCATTTAACAATCCTCAAAACAAGGCCTTTGCATAAATTAATAAACCGTGAAGCAGACATGCTTTAACCAATTATAATTCGACTGAGGAACATCGCAGAAAATATATCATCACTAATGTTTATTTGTCTAGTAGAATTATCAGCTTACTAGACTTTTAGTGTCTGTGTTGTCTAAACATTGATTTAGAATAGGCACAATATTTCTAAGTTTTAATTTGAGGGTGAAGTGAAAGTATATCAGGTTGAACGCCTTGACAAAAGCCGCTGCTGGTCTTTGAGCATTGAACCTGGCTAAAAAAGAGAGTCCTTAGAGCAGCTGCTTATTTGTCTGTTATTAAATTTGCAACATTATTTTGGAGATATGTTTTGCATGAGATAGATGTAATATACTATTAAGTACATGTAAGTCATAAATACTGATATTTTCATTTACATCAAAACTTACCAATACCTTCATAAAAGAATGTAATTTTCATTCAATACAATAAAAAACTTAATCACAAAATAAGTTTTTTTTTATACCGGTATTATTTATTTATTCATCCTGGAAGGTTTAATACAAAACAAATGCCAACAGTAATTAATGCTCAAGTCAATAGGCATAAAGAAATTCATCAAAAATTAAACTAACTTTTTATTTTATAGATCTTTGAGTCATCCGTTTTAAACACTGCTTTCAACATTGAAAGGTCGACATTAGCTCTTAATTATTTTATATGAATTTTTTTGTATTTTTTCAAAGAAACCATTGTTTAAAAAGGTTGATTCAGGGATCTATAAAATAAAAAGTTGGTGTGGCATTCCTCCTTAAACTCATTAAATTTGCAACAAATAGCTTGATTTCTAAAAAAAAAAAAAAAGGTCCTTTCCTGGCTCCAAGACCATTAACTGAGAACACACATGACAAAATCTTAATTTGCTTTATAGGAAACTTTAAAAAACATTTCTAATTTTTTTTATGAAAAAAAAGGAAGTTAGCGAATATTCTGCTACAAACATGTGACGAAAAAGTTGTTTATTATTTTTGTACTTCTAACGCCTGCAGTTTTCATTTAATGGCTTTGATATCATAAGAAATTATTGTTTGAAAAGTGAAAAAATCTTATGTTTTAACCAAATTTTAAATCGTATATTTCCTGAAGTGTATGTAATGAATATACAATGTATCATTTAAAGAGTATCACTACTTCTTAATGCATGCATGTAATGACATTGTTTTGAATTTATGTGAAAATCAATAGATGTTATTTTCATTATCAACAAAATGAAAATAACTTAATGGTCTTCATAAATAGATTTTTAGTATATGATGATTTTGAAGAAAGCAGTCATACTATAACTCGTATGATAAAAACTGACAAATAAAAAAACAATAAAACAAGTACCAGATTGAGTTTACAATTTTTTTAAAAAACATACTTGCACTCGTATGTTGGTGGAAAATACAATGTACTTCATTAATCACTTTTCAGATTGGCTTATTTGACATACATCTGAGGAATAGAAGATAATTGGAAAAGAGAAGACTGAAACTAAATTAAATTAACAATAATAATACCTGGTAGTAGCCGTTTATAAGAACATTCGTCATGTAAAGGTTATCTTAGTCAGGACTTATCATTCTTCAATCTTTCATTCATAATGTTCAAATGTTTTATCATGTAAATGATATTAATCATGTAAAAAATCATTCTTAATTTGTAATGTTATCAACTAGGACGAATAAAGAATACGATTTCATAGAAAAATTCATCATGGCACACACACTCACAAACTCAAGGCAACATTGCACTTGAGTTGCAAAGTCCACTTTTAACTCATTTCTCTGATAATGATGGATTGGTATAATTATAATGCACAGAAAAGTCAAAATGTAGAATTACTGAAATGTAATAAGATATTCTGGATAAGCTTGTGTATCATTAAAGATAACAAAAATGCCTGGATTGTTGGGATTATCTACAACAGAGTCATACAGAATGTGGCCACCACTGGGCTTATTCGGGGGGACTTTCATTCCGTTCCTCCCTTGGCAGTATTCTCCTGTTAATACTCGAGACCTATATACTCGTCTGTTTCCACTAATGTCAGGTGGACTATATGTTGAATTTGCAGAATAACTTGCATTCACAGCAAAATATACACCATTTCCATATGCAGTTGCTGCAAGATTAAGTATAAAGTTCAACATCAAAAATGGCAATTTACAATAAAATATTTAGCCAAAAAAAAATAACACCAAGCTGCTCAGCTTAGCACACTGCAAAGGAAAAAGAAATAGTAAAGTATTGGAAAGATTAATTAAATATTTGAAGTTATAACTATGGCATGCCAAATTCACAAAAATGAGCCTAACATAGTTTCACAGTTGATAAACTAGGTTTATTGGTTGTAAACTATAGTTTACGGACTGTAAACTATAGTTAACAACGTTAATCTATATTTTACATCTGTAAACCATTGTTAACGCGATAATCTATGTTTCACAACCGTAAACAATACTTAACACCCAAAACAATCATTTGCAATTGCAAAACATAGATTATCTGATAAATACAGTTTCACGATTTGTAAACTATAGTTAATGAACTAATAGATATAGTTTCACAATTTGTGAAACTATGATTAACAACTCTTAACTATAGTTTACGAGTTTACAAACGTGAATCTATGTTTATCAACAAAATCTATTGTTAACGCTTATTTCAGACAGATAAACTTAGATTAGCATTCGTAAACTATAGTTAACAACTGTTAAATATAATTTTACAGATGAAAACTATACATGTACTTAACGAATCGTTAACTATAGCTTACTGTTTGTAAACTATAGTTTACAGTCGATAAACCTAGTTTATCAATTGTGAAACTAGGTTTAGCTCATTTTTGTGAATTTGGCATTCCATAGATAACAGACAACCCCAGAAAAAGTTCTCTTACCACTGCACCACATGGGTGACTATCCAGAAAATTAAAACCCCACAAACCAATATTCTTCCTTATACCTTGAAAATCTGACTCAACAAAATTGTATTTCTTTTTGTATTTTTAAATAGAGCTAGTATCAATGTTTTAGCCTGTGATTTTTGATACATGTACATCAATTTTACCATTCTTTCCACAGTAGCTCCTGTTAAAACCATAAGTATTGATACTGGCTACTGAATCATTGGCCGTCCCATGCCATAAAACCATCTCATTATTGTTTCCAGATGGATTTTGTTTCTCCATTAGTTTCAATTTTGCATCATACTGCTGCATCAACATCCTGTTTTGTATCCTTTCCACCTGAAAAGAAAATAAAATATTTCTATAATTCTATTCTATATATACTCTTTATACCATGCATTAATAAGGTTGGAATATTTTGAGCATTCCCAATCTCAATATTGTATTTCATCTACATCTACATGGTACGTTGGTCCGTCATCTTTGACGATTACTCAACGGCGCAGCGCTTTGACAACACTGTTAGAAAGATTAAAATGTAAAAACAGTTAAAAGGTAAAAGAAGGAAGTTTTCAGCTCTTCTGTCAGCAGCCAGTCCGGTAACCGTAGCGGCCCTGAGACTTACTAGTAGAGGTCTCCCCGGCATTGCCTACTGACTTCACTAGAGCTTACTTGCTCCCTGAGCCATCTAGAAGGAAAGTGATGAAAGCCCCTGCTTGAAGTGTACCAAGTCAGGGGCCTCAGCAACAGATGCTGGTCAAGTGTTCCAGGTTATGATAGTCCTGGGGAAGAAACTGAACTTATAGATGTTGGTTCTGCACTGATGATGCTGGAATCTGTAGGAATGGGTGGATCTGGTTCGACTTGATGATGGAGTGACATACTGAGATAGCGGGATATCTACCAGGCCTTTCCATGCCTTATAAAACATGGCGAGCTGTGCCTTGGTCCTACGGCTCTCTAAGGATTCCCACTGGAGACTGTCTAGCATGTCTGTAACACTGCTGGTATTCCTGTATCTATTTGTGACGTACCTAGCAGTTCTCCTCTGGACCATTTCAAGTCGGTGGATGTGATCCTTTGTGTGGGGATTCCATACTGAGGCACAGTACTCCAATGTGGGCCGAACTAGTGCCATATATGCCTCTGTCTTGGTCTTCTCATTGGTGATATTGAGGTTCCTACGTAAGAAGCCAAGAGTAGAGTTCGCCTTCTTAACTGTCTTATCAATATGGACCCTCCATGACAAGTTGGTAGTTATCCATACCCCTAAGTACTTGGTGGTCTCTACATTCTCCAACATCTGACCTTTCAGTGAGTAGCTGTAGAGCTGCGGGTTGCGGGATCTGGTGAACACCATGGTGTTACACTTGTCTGGATGGAAATCCATTCCCCTGGTTTTCTCCCACTCCTCTAGGTGGTGTAGGTCTTGTTGGAGTTGTTCGCAGTCCTCCCGACTGTGTATCTGGCGATAAAGGACACAGTCATCAGCAAATAATCTCACATGGCTATTGACACAAGATGGCAGGTCATTGATGAAGATGAGGAAGAGCACAGGCCCAAGCACACTCCCTTGTGGGACTCCGCTGATGACAGGTGCGGGCTCTGATGTGGCTCCTTCCACCACCACTTGCTGGGATCTCCCGGTCAAGAAAGAGCGGATCCATACATGAGTGTTACCGCGGATTCCACTGTGGTGTAGCTTCATGAGAAGTCTCTCATGTGGGACGCGGTCAAAGGCCTTGCTAAAGTCTAATACAACTATATCATGTTGGATACCTTTGTCCCATGCTCTTGCCAGGTCATCAAATAATGTGAGTAGTTGGGTCTCACAGCTCCTTCGTGCCCGGAAGCCATGCTGCACATCTGATAATATGCTGTACCTATCCATGTGGTTCATGATGTTACTGACCAATATGTGCTCTAACAGCTTGCAGCATATGCATGTTAAGGAAACTGGCCGGTAATTTGAGGCCTTGAATCTCTCACCTTTTTTGAAAATAGCTGTTACATTGGCCTTTCTCCAGTCATTTGGTACGATGCCCTCAGACAAGCTTTTACAGAACAGTTGAGTGAGGAGTGGAGCAATCTCAGCTGACATGTCCTTCAGAACTCTGGCTGGTATAGAATCAGGTCCTGAGGCCTTGTTAGGATTGAGCTTCCTCAGTAGCTTGCAGACTCCTTCCTCTGAGATCTTAATGTCAGGCATTTGTGGGGATGGTGTACCATGAGGCATGGGGATATTCTGGGTATCCTCTCTAGTAAATACAGACTCGTACTGGTGATTCAGAATATCCGCCTTGTCTTTTGCCTCAGAATGTAGTACTCCTCTGTCCTTTAGTGGTGACACTCCATTGCTGTCCTTCCTCATGGCATTCACAAACCTCCAGAAGCGTTTTTGTTTATTTGGCTGCATATCAGACTCTGCGTTTGCCAACTATTTTTTAGAGATTTTATCAAATCTAGTAAAATACTGTGAAATAATCACTGTTTGTTGGGAACCAATATTTGTTGATGCCTTGGTAACCCTTATCCACAAATTTAAATTCCCATGAACAAACATATAGATTCAATGAATATGTCAGTTTAAGCGAATAAACCACAAAATTACATCCCCACAAACAAATAAAATTTTGTTTGCTCACAAACATTGACCCTCACAAATTAAAATGATTCCACAGTTTTTTTTTCTTAAAATTAACTTCTTTAGTAAAATAATGATGTATACCTTTATTATGTTTACAGCACCAGCTTGAGACTGGAAGTCCTTTACCACATCCTTGTATTCTTTACTACTAGGCTGCAGGGTTACTACTGCCACATTCTCTTTGTCCCCCATAGTTGTCCATGTCACTGGTTGCTCAAAATTAGACCCTTAATTAACAAAAAAAAATTATGACAAGAGATCAATAGGTTGTAATGGTAACCTGATTATCACTCCCTACAAAAGAGTCCATAGGCCACATTGCTCACCTGAGTACAATGGTTAGAAAAATCACACATCAGCTTAGTATTGAAAAGTTTATATGGAGGGGGGACGCTGGGATTTTTATATCCCCCTGAGGATGCTTGCATATCAATACAACAATTGGCTCTGCTGTTCTTGAGCAGATTGTAAAAGATTTTTTCCAATGAATTCCTTTTGTAAAAATTTGATCCCCATGTGGTCACTCCCTATCCCCATGAGTCATGATTTGAACAAACTTGAGTCTAAAATCCTTGAGGATGCTTTCAAAATGACTAATGATGGTTTTGCTGTTATTGACAGATTTTCCCCTATATATTTCAATGTAAAACTTTAATTTCCAATTGTGATCCCACCCTGCCTCCAGGGTTCATCATTTGAACAAACTTGAATCTACACTATGTAAAGAAGGTATCCTTTAAGTTTCAACTTGTTTGGCATGGTGATTCTTCTTGGGAAGATTTTTAATATATGCCATTAATGTTTCACAATTTATGAATTATCTCCCCTTGAATGAGCGTGTGGTTCCTCGTTTGAAAAATTAAATCCCTTTTACCTAAGAATGCTTTGTGGCAAGTTTGGTTGAAATTGGCCCACTGGTTCTGGAGAAGAAGTCGAAAATGCAAAAAGTTTACAGCTAGATGGATGTACAGGTTGACTACAGAATGTGCAAGCTGCTTTGAATCAAAAGATGTCATATAGGCCTATCTTACTTTCTACGAAGGATTAGCAAGATTTCAGAGGAAATAAATACATTTTTAAGACGGATTATTAATTCGTCTGTCTCTCTACAGCTCAATTCTACAAGAAATAGTTTTTCTTTACAACACTCTTTGTGAAGGGAATGAAAATCTCAAACGTTGCATCTTTTTATATTTCTATAAATATCACTTAGGAAAAAATATCAGTTTTCATCATCAAGGAATTAATGTCAGACAATTTTTTCACTGTTGAAAATATAATAAATGTAATCACCATCTATTTTTCAGCTTAGTTGAGCCTTTAAAAAGCTATAAAAGCTTACCACTAATTTTGTTCTTTCTGATGACTTTTACAATATCTGTTGGATCGCTTTCTGGATATTCCTCATAAGCTGCCAAATCAACAATGTATTTATTTCCTTGTGCATCTTTAAAGGATGCCTTAGCTTCCTGCTTTCTGAGGGCCTTCTCTAACTGCATATTAATGTCAGCAGGGTATGGTTCTAGTTTTTGGCCTGTATTTGTAATTTCAATGAAACACCATTCAACCATGCTTGCCATCATTTCAGCAGCTTGTTTCTCTTGTCTCACAGCATCTGCCTGGCGAAGTAATCTGTGAACTTTTTCAGAAGCTTCCATGATATCAGAAGTGAGACCTTGCAAAATAATCCTTCCAACTCGTTTCTCAACTGTCACATCAACATCAAGTTTCTCCTTTAGCTGCTGGATTTCTGATTCCTGCCAATAATATTTAAAGCAATATGAGCTGCAAATTTGATGTCGGAAATTTTTTGTTTCAAAACTATGAATAACTATTTCAATGACAGTTAAAAGAATATTTATAAACTTTTTGTACTCATATTTGCAATGGAATAACTATTTATTAGCTGTGATTGATGCAAAATTACATTATTGTTTACCTGTACAATATCGATTTCTTTAATAATCTTATTTATTATATGATTGAATAATTTCCATCTCTCTGATTGGCTGAGATCCAACTATGTTAGAAAAATACTACGTTGTATTGACCTGCACGTGACGTTCCAGGTCAATACAAGGATTTATTTCCTCTACATTGATCTAAAAATAGATCGGGAAATTCCAAATTGATACAAATTGTTTTGGAAATCTATCTAAACGACTATGACTTTTTTTCATGTGAACAAAACATATTATTAGCGAATATAAATTTTTGAGTTATGGTGGTAAGAGGGGATGCAGGGACATCCCTCCAACACTTTTACTGAACAACAATTTTTACTGTTTTCCCCGATAACAATTTTTACTGTTTTCCCTGATAATACTCCTTCCTTTGAAAATCTATACTATAAAAAAAAGACTGACATTATATTTTTTATTCATGGCAACTAAAATTGATAAAAAAAACCTTCAAATTGGTATGATTGGTAAGGCTTATTTACATTTTAATTCTGCTTCTCTTTTGTATTTGGCTAGGACTTAATTAAATGCAAACAAATAATGGGCTTTATCATTTTATCAGTGAATCATATAATAAAACAATTATTGCTGTTTTTTCGGTCAATACAATGATTTAGCCATCTTCGAAGTACAATATTCACCTCGCCCTCCGGGCTCGGTGAATACTGTACTCCTCAGATGGCTAAATCATTGTATTGACCTCAAAAAACAGCAATAATTGTATAATATTTAATTGTACAAAATTGAAGTCTTTCTTCTGGAACAGTTTAGAACTTTATTTTAGTCTTACTGGTCAAAAAGATTTAAATTACATAATATTTATCTTAATATCACATTTTAACAGCAAAATAATATTATCGAAAATGCATCTCATGTTGCTTTAAAGCCGCTTGGTCCGATTCTAATCGCTAAAAAATATATTCGTTTTTCTCCTTGAAAAATAATTGTCCATAATTTATTTCAACTTTTGTCGAATTATATCTCCAAAGTCTTTTTCTTTTTAAAGATATCAAAATTCAAAAGTTTAAAAAATAATTTTTGTTAGGTCACACAAAAAATAATCCTTTGTTTACATTGCGTGAAATCACCTTCTAAAAATTAAATTTATCGCTTACATGTATAACTCATGAAGAACAAACCCGAGCATTTTTTCCACAACAAAGTGTACACGGGCAATATTCTAGCCCTCGTTACTAAACTCCCTTTTTAAAAAATCTTTAAAAAATATATGATTTTCCTTTATTCTGTAAATATGCATATTAGTATAAAAATTACTATGGATTAAATTCAGTTAATTTCTTAATTTTTAAAAGATATATCATGACTTAAGATTCTACTAATGGAAAAAAATACTCGGGTTTGAATTCTCTTCATAATTAGATATAACCGATAAAAGTATATTTTTCAAAGGTGCAGACTTCAAAACAGATCTTAACTTCCCGTCAGGAACTGCTGTTTGTCAACAAGGTTTTTGGTCTATGTTTTCCATGTAAGGATTGTTGTAATAAACTATTAAATCAATCTTATAATTAATTTTTATATATTATCTATGTAATGACGTACTTTTATTGTTTAAGATAATATGTGCCTGTTTCAGATGAAGCGGCTTTAATCAAATACATTTTTTGTGGTGGAAGCATGTATGTAATCATTGGCAATGTTTGCATTTGTTTAATTTTTCCAGGAATTGCCCTGCTTCTAAATTAAGCAAAAACGTTATGACTTGATTTATGGTAGTAGAAAGACAGACCGATAAAATTTAAGCAATTTATGTAATTTATATACTGTAGACGTACTTTTTTCCACGGGGTCATAATTCCGTGGAATCTCAATTTCTGTTTGATCCGCAGGTAGAAAATTACGCGGATTTTCTAGACTGTCACTATAAGTCTTACATTTATATTAAGTTCGCTTGGACAAATTTCCGCGGAAAATTTGTGACCGTGTACATAGCGTAAATTAATACCACACGGAAAAAAGTACTTCTACAGTATTAATTTACTCATATAGTTTGGAAGCAAGCCATTAACAAACCTGCTGGGGTGTGAATTCTTTCACCACTGAGTCACTAAAAAATTTCTTTGTAATACAGGAGTCAATGCCTCTTTCAACCATATCTATTGCTTGATCTATTCTTTCTTGGGAATCTGCATAAATCACCAAAGTTACAGAACTCTTATCTAGAGGCATTCTTTGAGTTTTGCGAGCTCCTTCCCACATATTGCTTTCTTGCTTACCTGCAGGAAAAAATGAAAAAAAAAAGTCCAGTGACATTAATTTGCAATACTTATACTGCAAACATTTACATTCTGCGGATATGGTTACATTGGTGTTGATGAATGACTAATAAATGTCAAGTACATATCTGTGTTTCACATGCAACTTTCTTGTCCTGTTAAAGAGCACTAGTAGAATATCAATGTTTCCACTAGTCGTACTTCTAAAATGTGAAAGTTGTCAACTTTTCAACATTTAAAAATATATTCACCTTTATATTCACTGAAAAAAATTTAACTTTGACTGGAAAGAAATTTGTTATTTGCATGCAAAAGTTCTTACTTTCTTTTAAAGGTTTATTTTTCAGAAATATATGTACGGTACACATATTTTTATAGTAAAATAATTATGGACCAAGTATCCAACAAGCTGCTGTTTTTCCTCAAAGTATTCCAAGTTCTGACTTACCAAAACCAAACATCTTTGTCATTTTCTTGAAGAATCCACCATCTTTAGGTTTGTAGTTCTCACAGCAAGTTTTAAAGGACTCCAAAAATGCCCTTATAAGTTTGGACTCAAATATCACAATATGAACTTCTTTCAAATTTTTGATTTTTTCTTGTCCTTCTTTCAAGGCCTCAAAAAAGTATTTGGCAAGATTTTCAGCCTTTACTCCAAAAGCTATTTTAAATTTAAAAAAAAAGACATATATAACATAAGTATTTTAATTAAGGCATAGCCCATATAAACAGAAAATTGAAACCTGCAAGTTTATAATTATAAATGAAACAACATCATTGTAAAAAATCATTGTATCATATGGAATATATAGTATATTTTCATTTTTAATTAATTCATAGGGCTTGGTAAATTATTAATTGAATTAGTATTATGAGAATCATTTTTACCCAATGGTAGCCAATTTTTGTAGATTTATTATATTTTTGATTAAAGAACAAGGGCGCTTTTGATTGGCATTCGGCAGGAACCTGGGCATAATTAAAAAGTGAAAATCTTATTGACATGTCACATGAAATTTTAACATTTTTTTAATTTATCGGGTTCCTGTGCAACAGGAACGGAAAATATTTTCCTGAAATTGAGCTTTGATTTGCTAAAAAATAACTTGAAAATTGGCCATATCAGATATTTGGTACAAAATTGTACATTTTGAAACACATTTTTCTAAATATTTTCTATGTCTGGGTCTTCTCTCCATGATTTTGAAACGTTATTTGTGTGTATTTTAATTCAAAGAAACGATTACACTTTTTTAAAAAATGGAGAGAAGACCCAGAGACCACGAAAAATGAACTTTTCCCCAAAAAACCAAATGTGTCGATGTGGTGCATCTTTGTCCTTTTAAAGACATTTGTACATGTGTAGCGGTGATAGCTCAGAAAGTTAGGCTACCTGTTCGGTGCACTCGAAGCGAAAAGTTTTTGGTTCGAGCCTGGCATGGGGCGTTAATTTTTTTTCATTCAGGCAAGCAACCATTTATTTTGTCAGTTTCATTTTATTTACTGATGTATTAAAATTTTGAATTAGATAATTTTTGGTACAGTTTGGTTCTCAAGCGAAATCAATTCTATTCTATTTTATAATGTACAGAGTGTACATGTACAGGTATGCATCTATGCATTAAATATATTTTAGGTTTTATTTTTTGTGAAATATTACTATGTTATAGTACCCCCTAGAAAGAAATGGACATAAATGTTACAATTTCACAATGTCTTTCAAACTAAATGAAAAAAAAACCATGGAAGTGTTTGTAAAATCTGACCAGGTATGTTCAGCCAACCAAATCATGGACATTTAAACCATAAATGTTTCGTACAAATGATTCCTGCAGATCTCCCGCCAAATGCGCCCATCTTCTTTACAAGTTATAAGGAAATGTACATGATATTGGTAAACATCTTATTTTATGACGATTGTACAGTTACTTGGCCAGTTCCGAATAAGAAACCGATTCGACGGTGTTACAAATATACTAGGAATTATTTCAAAATCTAAGTGTTTTGTCAAGGTAGTTCGATGACTTGTGGAATTAAATATTGTTTCATAAAAGTTCAGCCTTCCCTCAAAAAAATTTATTTCGCAAGTTACCATAGGTGTCCATTTTACCAGTTACGAATAAGCCGACGGGTTCCGGATACCCTAGAGATTCTTATTCAATTCAACCCTAAATTAAAAAATATACGTCCCAGACGTTATCCATTGGCATGCCTAAGAAAAGTTAAATTAATTGCTTACCAATAAATTATTTGTATTTCCAAAGGTTGAAGAGAAACTAGAGGTATACTGTGGGCACTGAGCTCATTTTAATGATACCCCACGCCTCCTTTATGATTATTTAAGTTAAAGTCCATGTTTTACTCTGGGAGACCCGAAATAAATGTCAGATCAAAAAGTAAAATAATAAGTCACAATGTCACAATGCAATAAAGAATATGTGAAAGTATCATTAAATCTTATTCAGTGGTATAGGAGGAATTGCGGACAAGAGATGGATATACCTTTCAATATTACAAAGAATGGCAGTATCTATGTTTTTCTCAGGGAGCCCAAATTATGTACCAGATCCAAAATTTATAAAGGTGCACTTTGGCACTGATAAACAAAGATTCTGTGAAAGACTCATTAAATTCTGTGAAGCCTCATTAAACTTCATTCAGTGGTAGAAGAGGGGTTGCGGATAAGAAATAGATACCCCAGAGCATATCAGACGGACGTACAGACGGACGGACGGACAAACATCCCATTACTATATGCCGCTTCTTCCTGTTTTTCAAGCGGGGGTAGAATAAGTCACGTTTATAATGAAGAAAAGATCGAAGAGTGAATTTATAATAATGTTTAAAATGGGTATTCGGAACCGGTAAAATAAGAGCACGAAAATATTTCGATATCTTCCAGTGTTCCAAATATTTATTTTTGACATGTTTTTAGTATATGTTAGAGTACATATCAAACTTACTTTTGATACCTAGAACGTTGTTTTATGTGAAAAATGTATGCATCTACAGAGGTTTTTCTGCATATTTACGCGTCGAGGTGATTCAGATTTGTTGCATTGTAAAAGTGTGTCGACTGTTTCAAGTACGATAACGAAACCAAACTGAGGGCAAAAAATCAAAACTTCACATAATTCAAACACTCATGAATAAGCCTTCTTACCATAGAAATCAATTTATTTTTACACCGTTGAATTTATTAATTATCAGTCCTTAAATTACTAATTATTCGGAACTGGCCAAAATCCGGAACTGGCCAAACGACTGTACTAATTAATGCATGTATACTCTCTTTCACTAAAAACACATTTCTTTTGTTCTTAAATAATATTTTGGGTTGTTTTTCAATAATAAAGGCAGTGGCACATTGAATAGTTTGACTGATTTAAATGATATATATAGTACCTTAAATTAAACTAAAAAGACCTAGTACATGTATATTAAAATTTCTGAGCTAAAACTGCTAAATAAAGGATACAGGTAATACCTAGCTGTGTCAAACATGAGCTGCATGCAAGTAGATTCTTTTAAAGAAGTTACTATTCAAGAAAAAATTCTTCACAGTATAATTATTACATGTACCTTGTCCCAAAGTAGGAAAAGCAATTGACTTGCATCCAGGTATTTCATCTGCTCTTTCAATTGTTTTTGAAATTTTATGCTCCCAAGATTCTTTGGTATTTTCAGCATCAAGATGTAGGATATAATTACATGAAAGACGACTTTTGATCCCTGATGTTGTCACAGCTATTCCATCTTCCTTCAAGCTTTTTGCTAAGTTGAAATAGAATTTTTTTCTAAAATCAGTAACTGATCTTTTAACTATATGGTAAATAAAACAAACACTGTGAGAGTATCGCATAATTATAGTAATAATAGTTTCCTTCTGGCAAGTGTAATTATCTGGTTCCCTATATAAATGCATAATTTTGTGAAAAAATCATTGAAGCAGAACAAAATACAAACTTCAATTATAACTCATGAATGTAAACTCAGATACCAACTATGCTACAATAACACTGACCATCAAAATACCTTACACAAAAGAACTACTGCAAAATCACATATCTTCGTGAGGGCAAATTTTTTAGGGTTGAGAAAAAAATTATTGATATGTGGAAATTTGTTTTTGTTGTTTAATTAACAAGTGTTGATTAATAATGCTTATTAAATTTTACATTTTATGGTTGTCATGAATTTGTGGGTCTCCCCATACCTTGAAAATAAAAAAATTAAACCTCCACAAAAATTAGTGATTTCAAAGTATGCTGTTTGACTAAGGACTGGAGTTTTCAAAGTTATTCCTACAGATGTTTATTTGTATACAGTGGACCCTCAGATATCCAGATGCCAGATATCTGGATGCTTCAGTATCCCAACAATTTTTCATTGGAATGGATTTTTTTAATGTTGTTTTGTTCTGATTAACTAGTAATTCAGGTATCCGGGTGCTTCAATTTTCCGGACAAATTGACTAGGAACCAGAGCGTCCGGATAAACGAGGCTCCACTGTAGATAAAGCTTCGTTTTATTTTTGTTGCTTTATTCAGCATTTGTACATGTATTATCTTAAAAGCGGCTGATTGAGAGTAAATACTATATTTTTACATGTAACTTTCAGGCGCGGATCCAGAAATTTTTTCCTGGGGGGGTCCACCCAATTCATAAAAAAAATCAAATCCCATAAATTTCTTGACAAGAAAAAAAAAAAAAAAAAAAAAAAAAAAAACCTAAAGTTGCCCAAAGACGAAAAAACTATTTCGTGGGGGGAGGGGGGGGGGTTATAAATATAAATTTATAAACCTGGAAATTCATGGGGGGTCCTGACCCCCCGACCCCCTGACCCCCCCCCCCCCCTCTAGATCCGTGCATGACTTTAATGGGGTCAACACTTTCCTGCCTTGAACAGCCTGACAATACTCAGCTATTACTCTTTGAGCAATAAGTTTGGCTAAAAATCAGCTCGATATCTGCAAGTGTTTAGTAAAAACAATATGGACAATCCTTTAAAATTTGAAAGGCCATAATTCCATCAAAATTCAATAACAAGGAACAAAATGCAAACTTGATCTGTACATGCATAACTTATGTCATACACCACTATACCAAAAATCAGCTCAATATCTGCATGCAAGTGTTTAAAAAAAAGTGTGGAAGACCAAGTTGGATAAATTAACTGACAGCTAGACAGACTAACTAGGAGGAAACATGTAGTCCCCTCCAGTTTCACCAACCTCATCAATTTCTATTTTTTTTCCTAATCATCAGGCCCTACTCTACATGTACAACCAGTGCTTTGTCATGATTTTAACAAACTTGAATCTATACATGACCTGAGGATGCTTCTGTATTAAAATAAATAATTATGACTTTGATGGTCATACACTAGTGTAAGAAGAAGAATTTTACGGATACTCGCTTCATGTATATTCTTGCATATAACTTGTTCTCCTTTTGTGACCCCATCCTATCCTTAAGGTTACACCTAAAAATGTACACTATGTAATGATTGATTCACATAAGTTTCATTTTTTTCTGTTACAGCTGTTCTTGAGAAGATGCCATTTAATATATTAACCATTTCATAATTATATCTCCATTTGTGGGTGTGCATGGTTTCAGAAGAAAACTCTCTTGAGCCTTCATATGGTTCATATGAGCTAAAAAAGGACACACTCAGAAAATTAAAAAACACACAAAATGTGATTTATATTCATAAACAAACTGGTATCATCTAAACTTTTTTCTCAGAAGTCTTTGCCATATCGGGGTAATTAGCATGTGTAGGAAGATAAAGATATGCAATTCATCAATTGATTAATAACACTTATGCAGTATGTGCACTAAATATGATAAATTATTTTATAATATCATTGCAAAAATATCCATAAAAATATTGATACTTACTATTTAGAGCTATTTGTGTTTTCAGGTCATCACCTCCAAGTTTCAAAAGCAGTTTTGATACTATTCCTGTATCACACAAAAAAAGAAAACCTTTAATTTCTCTTACCTGAATATAAAATTATGGAAATTTGTCAATACACAGAATTTAGCTCAATTGATCTTAATTTACTATAAAATACAAATGACAGTCAACTACTAATACATGGATTAAATTATAACAAATGTCATTTATTTCAGAGGGTACATTTATAAAATAACAGCTTGGACAAAAAATATTGTTTTATATAATGATCAATTTATATTGCAAAACAGTTTCTCATGATTATAAGCAAAAACAAGAGGCCTAAGGGCCTTATAGGTCACCTGAGTATTATGTTACAACTTTCGAACAATTGAATTTGGTTTGGCACCCCACCCCACAGGAACAACTGACCCTTGGGCCACTTATTTCAAAATTTTGGAAATATTATCATAAATTTTATTTTATTATATATGGTTGATTCATACCAAAGATCAGATTTCAAAGCATTATTTTATTTTCAGACTATGTACCCCCCCCCCCTACACCAAATGGCAAAACCCCTGGCACAGGGGCCATGAAATTCACAAATTTGGTTGAGGCACTCTTGCTCATTATAACTATATACTAAGTTAGTCTATTTAATGCCCTGTTCACACGGAGAGTTTAATTCGAATTAAACGTAAAGTAACTGCGAATTACATGAAGCTTCGCTTAGTGTTCACACGGAGAATTTAATGCGAATTAGTTTAATTCGAATTAGTTTACTGTGCACTAAATTACTTCACATTAGCTCCGTGTGAACGCCAAGCGAAGCTAATTCGAATTAAATTTCCAGGCATGCGTAATGGCAAAATTAGGTCAAATGCCACATGTCCATGGTCAGCTTGAAGTATTTGTGCTATTTTTGAGTGAAAAACTACGGAAATTTGTGTTAATCATTTAATGTGTGTACAGACACTGTAACATTATGTCAAATGCATCTGCTTCTGCATAAGGTGACGTGATTTGCAAATGACGTCATAATAGCCTCACTGACGCCTGGCTGTAGAAGTAGAATTTAATTCACATTAGTTTACTTTGCATTAATTTACTGCGAATTAAACTTGTCGTGTGAACAGGGCATTATACCCAGAAGCAGAGAAGATT